>NC_051186.1:15175983-15475983 GCF_013339695.2 Rhipicephalus sanguineus
TTTTCCAGATGACCATACGCATGGTCACTGGAATCGATCCCGCAGGCTATCTCGGCCGCGAAATTTTGTGTCATACCCCTTTAATAAGTGAAGGCAAACGGCATTTCTTTCTGTGCAACAGGCGTACAGCATGGAGCCTAAGTATTCGTTTCAATAAAGACAACCAAAAAAACAAGCATCAAAACCACATGCTGGATGATAGGCGCCTGTGAACAACTGGAACACCCTCCCACATTTTCCCGGTAAAGATTAGGTTGCAGCTGCTTTGCACTTCACACGAGGGCTTCGCAGTCGAACGGTCCCTAGCTCCTACTCCCCGCGTGTGTTTCCCGCTTTTATATATAAAAGGGAGACCATCTAGTTCATTCTTAGGCTGACATGAGCAGACCACGGAAATTAAAGAGATCAGATGAACATCCTGAATACAATGCTGAACGAAAGGAACAAATTCGTCTTGCTGAAAATGGTGGCGTAACCATCACAGTCTACCACAGCGACCACAAAGCGATTATCACTACCATTACTCTAAAGTAATAATAAAACATACCCCCCCCCCCCCCACCCGCCATCAGCATTTGTGGTGTTTGATACAGCTTCGCTGTTCAACCGCCTTCACACCGTGAATTGGAGCCATACATTTTTTTCCAGCCTTTGACATACGAACACCTCCATTGGCTGCACAAGCATGCCTCACACCGATGCTTGCATGCCAGCTTCATGCGAGCACCTTTTACGGAGGCTGAGTTTCTGGCAGCCATAGACCAAGCAAAGCCGCACAGCGCGCATGGCGTGACGGTTACCCGTATTGACTCTATAAAAACCCAGGAGGTTATGTTGTCGTGTTTGGCCTGGACGATATTAACGAGGTGTGGACATGTGGTCTCGTCTCATATACAGGGTGTTTTTTTAGACAATGCAGATTTTTGAATAAAATCCTATGACAGTAAGCATTGCCGTTTTCACACATGAACTCTATGTCGAGGTGGCAAAACTTTGCCGCAGTTAAAGTGACCCTGTTGCCACTAATTAACAAGAACTAGTTAATAAACTTCTTTAATTATTGACTTGAGGGCAGGTGTTTGCATTAGAAAGTTGTAGTACGCGGCAATTTACGGCACATCCATTTTAAAAAAATAACTTTCGTGATTTCTAAAACCGAACGCGAAAAGCACGAAAAGCATTGGAAGCGGAAACAGCATCAATCCGCGATTGCACCCCTGGTTAAGAAAGCGAGCGCAGCACTCCTCCTGCACGAACTTGCCAATTCTCTACATCGCGTACATACTCATGCCGGACGCAGCTCACATGGATGAGGCCGCCGGAGGGTTTCTCAATTCAAGCACCTGTGACGTACGGCCATACAGTCAAACGAGGTCACGTTTCAGTAAGTTCAGCAGGCCGTTGGTCAAATCTCCAAGGACAACTACACTTTTTCTTCTTTTTTATGTGTACTTTTTTCTCTCGTTCCTTTAAGCAGCGCACGCGCGCGACATCCTTGTCATGATACATCCTGGAAGGTGAACGCGGATAGCTGGTGTACTTACCTGAAAGGCTGCACCATTTCTGCCGCGTTAGCGGGGTTTCGCAGGGGTTTCGGGGCTCGGCTGATGAGCCGAACCCGGCAGGGATTGCCGCACTTCGATGGAGGCGATATGGTAGAGGCTCGTGTACTTAGATTAATGTGCGCAGTAAAGAACCCCGGTGGACGAAATTTCTGGAGCCCTCCGTTAAGACAGTGCCGCATGGTAATGTTTTGGCTTTGGAGCGTAAAACCTCATAATTTATTGTTATTATTTCTGCATGTGTGCAATTCGCTCCTACACCAGGACAGAAATAGGTCTCCCTGGCGCAATATTTGGCGACCACCTTTGATATTACGACTCCAACGAAATCCTGGCGCTCAGTCTCCAATAGCCGCTGTGCGTCCGAGTACGGGATTCGTAAGACTTCGCAGCGGAGGGTACGGGAAGTGATTAGATCCAGAAATAATATTATATGGGGTTTAACGTCCTAAAACGACAATCTGATTATGAGGGACGCCGTAGTAGAGGGCTCCGGAAATTTCGACCCCCTGGGCTTCTTTAACGTGCACCTAAATCTAAGTGCACGAGTCTCAAACATTGTCGCCTCCATCGGGATTCGATCCTGGGACCTTCGGGTCAGCAGTCGAGCGCCATAACCACTAGACCACCGTGGCGAGGCATTGGATCCAGAAAGGCCGCCACTGGAAATCGAACATGGCAACCGCTAACACTTCCAACTGCATAAAGTCTCGAGTAATTGGTCGAAGAATTACCAGGCGTTCACTGGGATGCCATTGGCCTGAGGGATGTTAGAACAACTGTGGAAGCATATACAGTGATGTCTGGTGAAGACGTTCTCCGTCACGAACGGCTATCTGTTGACGAAGAACAGCATAACCAATATGTTTTTTCTTCTGTTTCAGTGTGTATCAACAAGGCCGGCGTGCTTGCTGCTATTGTTGTAAAATGTAAAAACAGGATGCACTGTGGCGACCACAAACAGTTTTTATTGGTGTCAGCAGATAAAATGTGACGCATGCGTTTTTAATGTTTTACGTAACGACGAATGGGCGAAATAGACCGTGCGCTAAGCGGCAATGAAACGGGTGGTGAAGCGGCCGGTGGCGGGCAGGTAACGTCTTGCAAACGCGAATAAAGAACGAACGTTTACTCTAAAAAGAGTAAAAAATGTGTCTGTTTGGCGCGCAAGAATAATCGTCATCTAGCTTGATTGAGTTTCCTTTCTTGCAAACTCGGCGCTCTCGACTTTCCTATCAAGTATATGATATCATGCTGATAACGCGCACGCCGTCCGTGACCTGCAAGTCCGGGTGCGCGGCGACAATGCAAGTGAAGGCATGCAGTATGGATGATCATAGTTGTGGGACAAGAATATACCCTGATTACTCGCTCTTTTTTAATGTTGTTATTTAACATGATGTTCGCTAGCGCCGAATGACTTTTTTTTGGCCCTTGCGTTTCTGAAAAAAAGAACTCACAGGGTTCCGTATGTATTCACCTAAGACGCCTCGAAAGCGAAGGCCATTTTTTTCTTTGCAGTCGTTGTATTGGTCCTGTTCCGCCCCCCTCCGAAAGCTTTCTTCACCTAACGTGGTTTCCCGCTACCTCCAGGATCGGAGGCATCTCACCTGGTTTAGCACTGCCTCCGTGACCATCCCACCTTTGTCCAAGCGATGATTCAATTCGATGACGCCATCACGTTAGGTTACGTCACGTGACGTCACGATGACGTCACAGTTTTGAGCGATTTCTGACGTCATGTTGACTTCATATGGTGCCGTCATCATGTGATAGTGATTTTTTGCATCACTCGTCTGGACGCTGCCGACGGGAGACGCCGACGCGGAACACCGGTCAGTTATGGCGTATGATGAGGCATATAAGGCTTGCGCCTTAATAATATTTTATGAAGGTTTAGGCGCGGAAACCGTGATATGACTTTGGGCGTTATTTTCATCAGCTGTAATGTTAATCCACTGGAATTCTTTATAACGTCCACCCAAGTGTAAGTATACGGGCGTTGCTGCATTTCGCCCCCCTCGCAATGCGGTCTCCGCGGCCACGAATAGAACACGCGTCACCAAGTTTCGCAGTGCGATGCCCAAACTCATAAGCGGCCTGAGCAGGTACTTCTGATGTATGTAACGTCCTTTAATCGGCAGCAAACTCAGTTTCGCTTTTCTCTCGTTCTCTCTGTTATTTAAAAGCACGGCACCACCGGAAACAAGGTTGACATGAAGGTTCAAGGATGTGTGGCGTCAACAGCAGGTGGCAACAAGCAATTTTATGAAAGTGCGTTACGTGGAAAGCGCATGGATTTATGCCCGCGCACCTGCTTTTGCGACCTGCAGTGTTCATGAGCTCTCTCTCTCTCAATTGCGTGTAATTCGAAATCCACTGCTCTCAAGTCTGGTGCGCGTTGCTTGCGTGTTTGAACTGTGTGGCGAGCGTGTGGCTTTTAGCGATTTATCAGCTCAGATGGATGTTATAACAGAGGTAAGTACGATCCACTAGGGCCGATATGTCTGATGGTACTTCTTTAACTTACTGAATGAACCTGGAGAGCTACGTTGTCGGCCACATATCTTATGAGGACGTTTAAATGAGAATCTTTGGGAAAAAATGCGCTATTTAAAGAACAGTGCTTACCGTAAATATCATGTACGCCTGTCAACCAAGTAAACAAGGGTCGCCATCAACCCGCCAGTTTAATTTATTTACTTGACAAACGCGTTATTCATGTCGTTATTCACGTTGTTCATGTCGTGACCAGACAATCATCTTCCTCATACCCAATTCCCTCCCATGCCAATCTTGGTGTACACCAAGTTAAGGAGGCGATCGCGAGAGCACCCAGACGTAGGAGGCTAGATAGATAGATAGATAGATAGATAGATAGATAGATAGATAGATAGATAGATAGATAGATAGATAGATAGATAGATAGATAGATAGATAGATAGATAGATAGATAGATAGATAGATAGATAGATAGATAGATAGATAGATAGATAGATAGATAGATAGATACTGCTCAAATTGCGTTTGGTTCAGTAAAGAAGGCTTCGCATTTTAAAAAATCATGAAACCTACCCGCATTGTGTAGGAGTATCAGCTTCTGTGGTGTTTCACTAGATGGGCCAGGCAGTGAGCTGTGTTGCTTCTTGAGTTGCTGAATGTACAAGAAAACGGATGGTATGTAGAGCTCGGTCATCATGGCTTATTCATGTGCTGCAATAACCACAAGTATTTTCACCTTAAATACATGCTTTACATCATTGAACGCCAACGAATTGTAGTATCGAATAAAATCACGTATACATTGGTAATATTTTCACTAAACCATTAGAGGGTTTGGAATAAAAAAAAAGCTAAGATCCATCTATGAGGCATGCCTCTTTGATCGCATCGGGAGTTTTAGCTGTCAATTTTTTCTCTGTAGTCGCTTTCCAGTAAAGAGCGAAATTTTTAAACCAATATTTTCTACCCTCTGAAACAATTTTATGCGTTCTGCACGACAGTAACTAGTGTCCGTGTTCTCACGCCCTGTCTTTATTAACTGCAACCGCAGTTGACGTTGTTGCGATATGACGCCATTATAGAGTATTTTTCGTAAGCAGTTTCAAGCACTGGCGTAGCTCTGTGGTAGAATAGTTGACTGCCATGCAGAATGCCTGGATTCGATTCCAGCTCCAACCATGATTTTGAGTCTTTCTCTCCCTCTGATTTTTCCCTGACCGACAACGCTGCCGACGCCTGCCCCGCATTTTCTGCGACAAAAGCGACATAACGCGATCGCGTAAATATTTTTGAAAGTCTTTTATCGTCGTTCCTTGGCTGATATAAACTGTGAATCATCTCTGACCTATACCCGCATTCCATGGGCCATGGACCGCATGCGACTGAAGGAAAGGGCTTCATGACGTGCGCGACAAGTACCTCACGATATTAACCCACATATGCCCAGTGTCCCACATATATGACGCTTCTTTGATGCATTCTAACATCGCTATTTCTTTAGCTTATGACTAGCGCCACCTACAACACATCAAACAGGCCTCATTCTCAACGTGTGCAAGCCTAGACATTGCTTGCTTTTCATGCGGCCACGTGCTGACCGCTTTCTCCGGACACACGCGTACTTTGTATGAAAGACGTCATGGAGAGGAAGAAGTGCAATGCCAGTGTGGACGTGAAATATTTCAAGGCTTACCACACCCGCACATAGCACCCCTAATATGCCCAGTGTCCTATATGTATAGGACGGCTTGAAAAACGATGTTGCGTTTATCTGGCAGCAAACAAAGAACTTGAGCTTTCTTTTGAGGGTAGAAGTACACTTTTTGTGAAAAAAAAAATTGTTTGGTCATTTTTTCTGAATTTGAGCATATATGGGTTAAAGCGGTAGCGTTAAACAGCTCGTTTCGCAGAAATTCCGGCGTCGGCGTCGGTGTCAGCGGTTGTGAGCGAAAGATCATCATCTTGTCCATGACGAAAAAATAGAGAATGATGCAAATAAAATAAATAGTGAAAAAAATCACCGCATCTCCACTAATGTGAATCATGACGAGTGGCGAAACACTGGGTATCGCACCGATATGTCACGGTACGTCATCCGCGCGTTGCCACTGCGAATGTGAATTGAGTGACTAAAAATGTGGCTATATATATACAAATGTATTTATTTGGTTCTTCTTAAATACTCTTCTATTTTAATCATCTTGTTATAATTCGTATGTCGTCTTGACTTCTGGATTTCGTTTTCCCTTCATTAATACTGCTTTGTGGTCTGTGAAATGGCGAGCCGATGGTTCTTCGAGTGGATCTAACCTAAAGTTGGCAAATACAAGGTCTATGAATGTTCGTCGGGTGGTTGTTGGTTGTTTCCAGTCATATGAAATGCATTGTAGAGCGTATCGAGACATCACATACTGCATAATCCAGCCGGTGTCCATAATGTCTACGTTGAAGTCGCCGACTAGTGCAAAGGGCTTGTTCTTGTAATGCCGCGAACTTCTAAAGTTGTCTCCGACTCAAGCTCTTACGAAAGCATTTCTTCAGGGTTTCTCGTTGAAGACAAACTGTCAGGCACGACACCTTCGACATCCCACTGTGCCCATCCTTCAGAATTGTGATTCCAGATTTGTTGATTTCGGGAACATAGTGCCTTTAGTTATTATATGATTTGCTTTTATTAAAACATTTCAGGAGTGTCTTGAGTGCTGCATATTACTTTTATCTGAGACTTTATAATCGTAATCGTAATCGCAACATGCACACATATGTTTCGACTATAGCAACGGTTTTCTATATACCGTGACGGCGGACAGTGAGAGTCGGCGACAAAGCTAGGTCCTAAGGTGTTTCGCCCCTAAAACTTCGGTTCGAGTGAGAATTGAATCCAGGCCCTCTGCGCGGCAAGCAGGTGTTCTGCCACGGAGGCACGCTATTGCTTGAAATACCTTCGAAAAAAAAACACAAAAACTCCATATGAATGTCATGGAGTGGAAGGAGTCCCTTTAGTGCATGTGATATTGCGTGGCAGAGGCGTAGAATCACGCCAGGCGTAAAAGCATCTGAATTGCTCAACGAGTGGTTGTTTTAAAGGGTCACCCATTACAAAGCACTCATACATATTTCATCACCATCAGCTGCAAAAGCATCAACAAAGTGAGTAGCTGCGTAGAGAGAGAGAGAGAGAGAGAAGGAATGTAGGAAAGGCAGGGAGGTTAACTAGACAATGCGTCCAGTTTGCTACCCTACACATGGGGAGGGGGAATAGGGGAGTAAAAGAGAGAGAGAGAGAAGGATAGACACATGTCATATCACACACACAGTGCCGAGTTTCACAGGCGGTCGCTCAATAGGGTTCTTTTCAAGTACCGCAGTAGGGCTCGTGTGGCTTTCTGGGCTGATATGCTGCGCGACCAGGCTCCTAAGATCTTTGCTTCATTAAAGGGACGGTCATCCAGTCTATCCAAGGCACACTGGAGAGTCCGGCGATCTTCATCAAATTGGGCGCAATGGCACAAGAGATGTTCAGTAGTCTCTATACAATTGCAGCTTTCGCACATGGATGAATCGGCCATGCCAATGCGATGGCTGAATGAGTTAGTAAACGCTACACCGATCCACAACCGGCACAGCATTGTAGCGTCACGTCGAGAAATCTTGGATGGCAGTTGTAGCTGGAGTAATGATTCAAGGTTCTTAGGGCGAGGATTGGAGTTAAGCGGAGAATTCCAGTGCGCAAGCGTGGTATTATGCGCGATGCGACGAAGTTCTCTAGCTGCATCTACTCTCGACAAGGGTATGAACAGTGTGGGCGCTCCATCGTGGGCACATCGGGCAGCGTCGTCAGCGAGGTGGTTACCACTGATGCCACAGTGACCCGGCAGCCATTGTAAAACAATGTCGTGTCCTTGATTAGCGGCGCGATGACAAATTGCATTGATATCAGACACCAACTGGTGGTAGTTTCCACGTCGTAGACTTCGCACGCATTGAAGGGCTGCCTTGGAGTCGCAGAATATGGCCCATCTACTAGGGGATTCTTGCATAACAAACTCCATAGCGGCTCGAAGAGCGGCGAGCTCGGAGCCCGTAGATGTCGTGACGTGTGATGTCTTGAACTTGACGGTGATTGATCGAGATGGTATCACAAATGCACCTGTCGAACTTCCCGAGACCGAACCGTCTGTGTAAATATGTATTCGGTTAGCATACGACAAATGCAAAAGGTCCAGTGAGATCTGCTTGAGGGCTGCAGATGACAGGCTTGCCTTTTTAGATATCCCCGGCACTTCAAGGTGCACAGTGGGCCGTTTCATGCACCACTCCGGAGATAGTGGTATTGTTGCGGGCGAGAATCTCCACGAGATGGAATGCTGGTTAGCCGCAACAACCTTGGAAAACGCTGCCTTTGGTCTTTCTAGTGGCAAGCTAGCGAGGTGGTGGTCAGGCACTCTGGATACGTAGCGGATATGTGCCCGGAGTGTGTCGACAGTTATATATGTTGTGATCGGGTGGTCTTTAGCAATAGCAATCGTTGCTACTGTGTTAGCACACCGAGGTAGCCCCAAGCATGTGCGCAGTACTTGGCCTTGAATGCTTTGCAGGACCCGGGTGTTAGTTTTTCCGGCGTTGGAAAGCACGGGCGTGCTATACCGCAAATATCCCAAGAAGAGCGCTCTGTACAGCTGAAGCATAGATGACACTGATGTGCCCCACGTTTTCCCAGCGAGAAATCTCATTACGTGTGTGATAGAGGTGAGCCTCTTCTTCAAGTGCGAGATGTGAGCACTCCACGAAAGATCTCTGTCGATAATGACGCCCAAGAATCGGTGACGTCTCGTATACGAAAGCCTCACGTTGTCGATGGAAACGGGATACCAGATCATGGGCTTGCGGGTAAAAGGGACTAAGGCGCACTTCTCGGTGGAAATTCTGAGGCCTCGAGCATGGAGGTACATCGACGTTATTCTCGCTGCTTTTTGGAGCCGTGCGCGTACCTGGGGTCGTGTCACTGCTGAAGCCCAGATACATATATCATCAGCATACACAGAGAGGTTGACTGATCGAGGTAGAATTTGGACAAGGCCAATGATCGTGAGGTTAAACAACGTAGGACTGAGAACCCCGCCTTGTGGAACGCCACGAGTGGTGTAATGGTCAACGGTGCGGCCTTCCGCAGTATGCACGAAGAAGGATCTCCTCAGTAGGTAGCTCCGAATCCATCGAAACATTTCTCCACCGATTCCAACGTTCGCCAAGGCATCGAGGATGGCATCGTGCGTTACGTTGTCGTATGCACCTTTCACATCGAGGAACATTGCAACCGAGATGCGCTTGAGGTATTTCTGTTGTTGCACAGAGGTTACAAGGTCGATGACATTATCAATAGAAGAGCGGCCTCTTCGAAAACCAGCCATAGCCTCTGGATATATATTGTAGCGCTCTAGGTACCACTCGAGACGTGTCAGAACCATTCTTTCCATTACTTTCCCCACGCAGCTGGACAGCGCAATGGGTCGATATGATGCCAGATCAAGCGGCGACTTTCCAGGTTTGAGGAGCGGTACCAAACGGCTGGACTTCCACCTTTCGGGAACGACGCCATCGTTCCATGACTGGTTGTAGCATTTCAGCAGTTGGTCTCGGCCGCGCCTTCCAAGATGGCATAAAGCAGCGTATGTAATGCCGTCCGGCCCAGGTGACGATGAACGCCTGCAGGTGGCTAGAGCCGCATCTAGTTCCTCGAGTGAGAAAAGCACATTCAGTTCAGAGACGCGCGCTACAGGAACATCACCGAGAACTTCGTCACTCATGGCGACCACATTGCCCGCAATCTTCACGCAGAAATCTTCGGCAACGTCAACCTGCAGACGGCCTTGATGGAGAGCCAATGTGCTGAATGGATGTTGTTGTTGTGGAGTCGAGCCAAGGCCACGCACCGTCCTCCATATAAGCGACATAGGCTTGCGAGGATCGAGTGATTCACAAAATTTCTTCCACCGTTGGTCCTCCAGCTTGTCCATTCGACGCTGGATTTTCTTTTGTAGACGTCGAGCATCTCTGAGGTCATGAATCGAATTAGTGCGCCTGTATCTCCTCTCAGCCCGCCTACGAATCGTTCGTAATCGTTCAAGTTCCACATCGAAATCTGTACGTTTGATACGTACGTAAAGGCGCACTTAACCGTTTCCATCACATTTATAATTACCTCCTCGAGGCCGCACGTGATATCATCGCATGCCTCTTCCACCTTTGTCTTGTACATTGTCCAATTAACTCTTCTGTAAGTTGATGAGGAGGATGTTGTAAAACCTGTGACCTTCAAATACGTTGGAATATGGTCACTGCCGTGAGTCTCAATATCAGTGAACCATCGCACTTGTTGAGTGAATCGCCGTGACACCAATGCAAGATCCAAGCAACTGCTATATTTCGAACCACGTAAATACGTCGGACTGCCGTCATTCATAACGTTAAGTTCGTGGCGTGAGGCGAATTCAGCAAGTTTCCGGCCTCTGGAATCAATTTTGGTGCTACCCCAAAGGAAGTGATGAGCATTGAAATCACCAGTAACAATCCAGGGTGCAGGTGTCGCCATCAGGATGTCATGCAGTCTCTCACCGTCGAACCGACCCGATGGTGAGATGTAGGCGCCGATAAGCGTGAAGGCTACCTTCTTCTGCGCAACGCGGAGGCACACGTACTGATTTCCGTTATGGGGTTGCACCAAATGTGGAATGTAGGTTAAGTCGGTACGGATATACACAATTACTTTGCTGGGCTCACCACAAGTCGATGAAGTGAAGGCTTCGTAGCCAGAGAGCTTTATCGCTTTTGACAAATTTGGTTCACATATTACTAATACAGGAAACCTGTTGCGGAAAACGTACTGGCGAAAACATGAGATCCGTGATTTAAGTCCTCTGGCATTCCACTGGAAAACTGTCGCACTGCGTACTTCATCTCGGAATGAAGGCAGTGAACGAGCCATTGTGTCTATGCAAAGTTGGCAAGCACTGGACTCAGGGCATCCAATACTTGCACTGCGCATCGTGCTGTAGGCGTGTTTGTATTGCCTACAAGCGTGCGAATAGCATTGATGAGAGACTTGATCATCATCAAAATTTCACGGTCACGCTCTGTCACCTCATCTAGGCGAGATGCGGAGCGTGGTGCTACCGGTGCGCGTTCCAGTTTTTCTGCAGGAGTTATCCTTGGGAGTGATGGCCATGTTTCTTCCACAGCGTCCTTTCCAGAAACAGCATTCTCAGTGCGCGTGTTCCTTCTGTTCGGCGGTGGTGATGAGGCCGATTCAACGAAAGGAGGCTTTACAGCAGGCTTGATACCTGCAGACTTTCTAGATGAGCGTCTGCGACGAGAACGATGTCGCCTGACGACAGCAACCGCTTCTCGGTGAGTCGAACGGTCCCTCACCATTTTCTTCAAAAAATTTCCTGCTTCCGAAATTTCCTGCTTTATTTTAGGACATTCTTTTGATGTGGCGTCGTGGGGCCCTTGGCAATTCGGACAACTATAGGAATTAGCCTTACAGTTGTCGGCAGAGTGTGGTGCACCACAACGAGAACATGTTGTAGAATTTCCACAGACGGCACTCACATGACCAAATTTCTGACATTTTCGGCACTGAAGCGGCTTAGGAACAAAGGGCGGGTTCGTGTGTTGCCTTACGGACGCGTAGTGCGCCCTTCTCTGATTCACAAAATGAATAATTATGGCGTAGTGGGTACTTAACAATTGTACTTACGGTCTTACGGTAGGCATTCTAGTGTTCTCTGAAATGGCTAATGTTACGCGCACAGTAGTTCGTTTCCTTATGGCACAGTTTAAGCATGCACCGAGAACTGAAGATAGGGTAGCAATTGAGAAGGCGATGCGCACGGAGCCCGATTACGCTATCGCGTTCTACTCTTGAATACGAAGTTCAGGCATCGTCCAAGTTTTTTGTAATGACCTTTTCATCGTGTTTGCCGCAGACTTATGCCCTCTCACGTATATATTGGTATGCGTCAAGCTAAGATGACCACGACAGCGATAGATAAAGAGATGTCTTTGGTCAAATGTCTTTGGTTCGCTAAGAAATGTTTCGCGTTTAATAAGAGTAAGGAGAGGAACAGTGACAATATAGTCAATAGTAAGCAAGAGAGAGACAACAAACTTTATTTTACTCTTACCTTGGGTTAAGCGAGGAGACTAGCCCTTCCGGAGCCTCCCTTCCGGAGCCTCCCTTCCACGGGCGGCGGCCTGACCTTGAGTCTTAGCGGAATCTTTGGCCAGCCGGACTGCCCAGAGTTGGTCCTCTGGGCACACGCTGAGCAGCATAGCCTCCCACCGCTCGAGCGTGGGTATATCATATGTAGGGCAGGTGCGGTGTTTAATAATGCGCGTCGCTGCGGGACATGCCCAAATAATGTAGTCGAAGTTGACGCGAGCGGCCCTGCAAGCTTTGAGTTGTGGTGTATAAACGTCCGGGTAGATGCAACTATACAGCTTGGAAGTGGGGAATGTCCGTGTCTGTAATAATCGCCATGTTGTCGACTGGCGCTTATTTAGCGATTTTTCAGGGGGTGGGTAATTCAATCGTGCCCCACGGTAATGCATAAGAATTCCATCATACGTGACTATATGCAATCGGTCTTTCGCGTCTACAGTCCGCTAGGCTCGTAGGGAGGGTAGCTGTTCTGTTGTTGGGTGACGCGCCCATTGGACGATTTCTCGAGCAGCGTCGTGAGCGGCTTCCTCCCGGCAAGGCCCGATTGGCCCGGACCCTAGATTGAGTGAACTTGGTGGCGAAGATATTGGTGAAAGATTTCAAGAGTTATATGCTGACGTTTAGCCCCTCGAAATCTAGGCGCCGCCCAGGCGCCTCCTTTGCCTTTGCAACTATTTCCCACGCATTCACTTACGCTCCACGCGATGCCAATGTTGCCATCGCTAAAATAATAGTACGGCCCACAGACGCACTCGAGGTCACTATTTTGTCGACGGGAGTGGTGTTCGCTCCTATGGCAGTAGCAGACCACCCCAGAGGGCAGCCGCTGAAACGCAAACCCTTCAGTACGCAAACCCAGCTTTCGCACAATCCGTTCTTTTGCCCATATTCTGCTTGATTTCTCGACGTTATATATTTTAGTGCAGTTAGAAAGACACTTCAAGATGTGGGTTTTTGCGACACTGCAAGGATGTCAGCGAGTCATCACAATCAGTAAGCTGCATTGATATGACCTCGCTATATAAAAGACGACGTTTCCAACTTGGCTTTTCTTGGCGTGAATACCGACAGGGCCGATGCTGCTATAAAATGGTTATCGCAAATCAGTAGCGGGAAGGAACCCGGGACTGACCGATAGTGACATTTGGACAAGAGAGGTCCTTGCGGCTAACTGAAACACACCCATAAGAGCATCTCATTAGCCTTTGAGCATTCGTAGGATGCACGCTCAAAACACTTTGGCACCCAAATGCAACCAACTACGAAGCACAATTTCTGACATATGTATAAGTGTTTTGATATTGTCCTAATTTCTTTCATTCTCCAGGACCAAACAGTTCCAGTACTTGCTTCGCCTGCCTTAAAGCTATGTGCCGTCGTGTGCATCCTGCTGAGCTTCGTAGGAATATGCGACAACACACTGCGAAGGCGGCCAGCCACTGTGGGCGTCACCATATTTGACATCGCCTATGTGGTTTGTAGAGTCTCCTACTTAAGATTGTGTTTCTCGCTGCAAAGGACACAAGTAGGGGCATCGCCATCAAACCTGAAAGCTTTTGAGGCATCGCCACATGCCTGAAAATTTTCACGTATCCGCCGCCCAGCCCTGCCACTTCCCCGGAGGCAGAACTAGGTTTACCCTGCGGGTAGTTCCTTCAGAAGCTGCCCTTCCTCTCTGGATGACATAATTTACAGCTGCCAATCCTCCCCACCCCACCAGCGGGAGGCATTGGCACCGTCCTCGGTGGGCAGATTTGCTGTAACTTCAATCAGTCACTGCAGTAGGGTTGCTGTTTGGTATGGTAGGTGTTTGGTAAGAGCCAAACGTCAAGCTAATAGTAGTCAAAATAGCCATGCGATTTAAACTGAGCGCTATATTTGTAACCAAAAAGAAGAATGTCCCATTATGAATGGCGTTAATATTAAACAGTAAATAATACGACTTTAAATAGGCGAGAACGAAGAATAACGACCTCAATATCTTACACTCTTGCTTGGTTTTGAAGCCGCTGGTAACTTAAAAATAAAGGAATAAATTACTCTAATTTCCGTGCGCCTGATACAGTTTGTCTACAACAGATGGGGTTCTTGCCAAAGTAATTTTGGGCCAACAGCTCAGCTGGAAAATAAAATATTGAAGCTATTTTTGCTTAGTCAGAGATTGGTCATCGGTAACCACAATACTAGTCCAATTTCGAGAAGCGAAATCCGATCGATGATGAACAGTCCAGCCTCATTTTGTTGAGAGAGAAGGAACCTTATTAACACTTGGCCGGCAGTTTGGTCTTGGTGGCCTCAGATGGCGGCGCTGAGTCCCTGAACTCGGGCGGCATCTTCAGCCTGCCGGACGGCCCAGAGCTCGTCATTGAGCTCCGAGCTTCTGAGCACCGCCTCCCAGCGGCGGCGGCGTCGACGGAGAAGGTCCCCCGCGGCTACCGCAGCCGGGACGGCGGCGGGAACGAGTGAGCTCGAGGCTTCCTGTTGCCTGGTATTCGCAGCCGCCATAGGCGCATCGCGATCAGCGGCCGTTTCTCGACCGTTGTTGCCGGCGCATTCCCAGAGCATGTGGCGCAGAGTTGCTCTGTGCCCGCATGTTTAACATAGTTCGGTAGTGTATAAGATCGGGCAGCAGTGGCGTAAGACGACCGGGCTGAGGTAAGAGTGGGTTTGTAGTAAGCGATAGCTTACAGCGTCGTGCCTGTTTAATTTGTCATGCGGTGGCGGGAACTTGCGCCTTTCCGGTCTGTGGTGTTCATTTTATTGAGGATATATTTTTCAGGCGCTGTGCTTCAGCATTAAAATATGGCGTCAGCAGGGCGCTGTAGCCATGCCTTTTCTTACATGCGTGCGTCACGCCGTCTTTTTGAATCGCCCAGCACGTTTGGTGCCTGGATGCGCACTAGTCGGCTGGCGTGGGGAGGACATGTGCGCGCCGGGGCCAACACGACAAAAAGAAAAAACGCTGGCAAAGAATGGTTAATATTTTGGCTTACTTACTATTTTATCAGCCAATAATAAGAAAGATGTCTACTAAATGCGCCAAAATAGAACCTCAAAGTAGCCAGAAAATAAACATGGTGCCAACCCAAAATTTTTTCCGGCACGCAGGGCCGTGAAGTAGCCACCAACGGGAACCCTGCATTGCTGTACCACACGCATACATTCACTCCATTCAAGTTAAATCAGAGAAGTCCTGAGTCGAAACGGCTTTAGGGGTCCTCAGTGCCGTTTTATTACAGGACAGTGTGCTGCAGAATTCTCTGACTTCAAATTAAGAGGAATACCTTTACTGGCAAACTTGGCGTTCAATTTTCTCTCCAAGCATACCCTTGAACCTAGGTGCGCATCTTCAAGGAAAGCGATAGTAAAGATCAAGAGATTGTCTGCGATGGCTTACTAGCACTCCCATGCACACGAGCACATTTCACCGAGAGGCGGCGTCAGGAAGCTATACCGCGTACGCGTATATAATTCAAGACTTAAAGAACAATCTTGGTCGTAAACGCAACACAGAGGCTCAGAACTGCTTAAACAACTGGCTGGCGTGCTTCCCAACACATTGCATATTGAACAGCACTAAGTACAAATGCTTGCTTCAAATACCTACATCTCACGGTTTGCCAAATTGAGGCGGCTTTCCTCATGTGTCCTTGTATTTTATTCCCCTGTTCTTTATGTGATAAACAGGTCACAGTTTCGCCGAAAGGGCGAAGCAATGACTGCTATAGCAACAAATTGCAATGTCTCACGAAGAATGGCAAGCAGCTCAAAGCTTGCAGCGCGCTCCTCAAACACAAAGCACGCACGAAAAGAACGTACACAGGACGAGCGCGAACAATTGTCACAGCTCGACACTTGCAGCGCGCTGCTCAAACATGAAAAAGTGGGCACGAAAAAAAAAAAAACGCGTACAGATATATACCAGAATATTTCTAATCTCGCACCCTCGTTTAGAGCAAGCATACATAATCTTGACCCCAGTCGTCATCCGTCGGCGAGGCCAGCGTAGGGGCTGCAGGATAGCCACGTCACAGCTGATGGCGAGCGAACAGTGGCGGCCATCATGGGATCAGAACAGGCTGGATGCGTCGTCCGTTCGACGTGATCAGCAGCCCCCCAGCAAATATGGCTGTCTCCTGCAAGCGATAAAAATTCTGGTCTATACACTGGGCGAGCGCGAGCTAACAACTGTCACATTCGCGACCTCAACTAGCCCCTACTTTGGCTCTTCTAGCTCACTTTTTATTTATTTATTTATTTATTTATTTATTTATTTATCTATTTATTCCAATACCCTCAGGGCCCGAGGGCATTACAGAGGGGAGTGGGTTACATTTTTATTACAACATAGTTAAAAAAGAAAAAAAACCTCGGGGGTTACATAGATACAATGAAGGAAACCAACAATAAACAGCGCACAGTAAAACAACAAAAAACAGGTGATTAAGAAATGCAAAGCAAAACAGGGTCTAATACAACAAGGAATCAACGCTGGCGAAATAACACTCAAGAACAAGCACGTGCCTATCAACGAAGGAACGCATCGTCGCAGCAATATATGTCAATGTACAGGCATGAACAAAAACATGCTTGATCCCTTTGTCATAGGAATCGGAATAACACGAAAGTAAAGCGTGCCCTTACAGAAGTAACTGAATGTTTACTGTACATTCATATAAGAGAGTTTGCACAATGTATATTGATGTCTGGCAGCTATAGCACCATTTAACGTGCATATACCCACTTTGATGATTGGTGGTACATCTCCATCCCGACGACTAACGTCCATGCTAAGTGATTAAACCAACCCTTGTGGTAGCTGTAGTAGTTAGCGGTGAAATCGTAACCAGAGAACGAGGTGTGATAGCCAGAAGAGCGTCGCATATTGGACGCAGAACTTGGTCGCCATCCCGAGGCATGTTAAAATGTGATTGAACACCACGACTGGACAAGAGGGAAACGCAAAGCGCATCGTGCCGCCCCGGTAGTTGGGCCGCGATTTTTCTCGCGGCGAGCGCGTGAGCGGGGAACGCGGTGTTACGGCCAGGTGAGACAGGCGCGCGTCGCAGAGCTATTTTTGGTTTGGATTAGCGTGATGATATGAGCGAGGCCGACGCTTTTACGACGCTATGGCTAAGGTCGCCACCTCGCGGTGTGTTAATTCATTGACAAACTTGAACTTCTATTGAAAAGCGCCGAATGGGACGGACGTGTAACGCGTTGCAGGTGCTACTCGCGGAGGCCACAGCAATGACGAATTACTTTACCTTACCGCTCCCAGAGAGCAACACCACCCCGCCGACCGGGAGATTGGTAGACATAAAAGGCTCGTTTGTAAAGCCTCTGCAGTCTGTGACCGTGGCGCGGTGGATAGCGTGCCGGGCATTTGTTGTCGCTGACCGCGCGGTCGTGGGTTCGATGCCCGTGGATGGAACTTTTTTCTTTGGCATCTGATCGTGTATATTTTTTCAACGTCATTTCCGTGACGGAAATACGTCACTGAAGTCTTGGTGGACCCCGGCATAAAACACTTTCGTGTTTAAAAAAGGAAAACAAAAGGGCTACTCAAAAATTGAAATACTCCAATCTTACAAAAATACCATTATGACCACAACAGGTTAGTTACAGCAGCCTTAAACTTAGGGTTGTCAGTAATCGCGACGATAAATCGGGGAAGGTGATTCCAACTTGCTGACGTACGGGGGATGAATGAATTGTAAAAAAATACACCATTTCCCGCTAAAGGGGACCATGAGGCGATGCGAAGCCGGAGCACTTGCACAATCGCGTTCCGTTGGCGTTCTTTGGGCATGCTAGCGACCTCGTGTCGTGGAACGCGAAGAGGAACGCTACGCGCGTCTTGTCTTCCCTCTAGCCTGGCCGTTAATTCTCACAGGGCGAGCGGGGAACGCCGTCGGCAGGCGGGCGAGAGGGGGGCAGCGTAGGAGAGGAGTGGGGGGGGAGGGGACGCGCATGCGCTGGAGCTCATCGCGGCGTTGCGCAGGAGAGAATTTCGGCATGTCTAGCCCGCCTTTCCGAGGAAGAGTGGAGAGGGGAAGGGGAGTGGAGAGGGGAAGGGGAGAGGGAAAGTGGAGAGGGGTAGTAGAGAGGGTGAGGGGAGAGGAGAGGGAAAGGGGTAGTGGAGAGGGGGAGGGGAGAGTGGTGAGGGTATGCGCATGCGCAGTAAGGGCGGTCACGCCGCACACCACCACCACCACCACCGGATTGAACTCCGCCATAAGATACTTCGCATCTAAAATGATTGGTGTGGCATGCCAGAATGCCAACTTTATGACGATGGTCGAGGCGAGAAGATACGTAAGAAGAAGGGGTTATCAATTTATTCTTGAGAGAGATAAAAGCGAAGTAAAGGCAGGGAGGTTAACCAGGTTGCACCCGGTTTGCTACCCTACACGGGGGGAGGGGGAAGGGGAGAAAAAAGAATAGAGAGAGCAAGGAGGAAAGAGAGAACAAGTAATACGCGCGCACACATCAGTGTTCACCACACACACAGAGACAGTCACAACAGAGAAATATGACATCGGTTCCTCTGCGGTTGTCTAAAAGTATACGCGTTAAAAAAGGCTTGCAAGGACTGGCTCCAAGGAATCCAGAACTTGTAGAGCACATTGAGCTGATGGAGTGGTCAATCCGTTGAGGAGAGTGCGCATCGTGGTCATGAGAGACCTCAACACTGCGAGGACTTGTAGGTTTTTGTCGTGGCAATCATCTGTGGACGATGGTGTACATTGCGGGCCATTCTGCATCGGCTCTTTATGAGCGCGCAGTGGTGGCAGTGAGGGCCACGCGACGTCCGTCGCCGCTTTTAAAGCCTCTGCGTCTTTCCGGCTCTCCGATTGTGATGCAGTGGGCGGTGGTGGTGGTGGCGGTGGCGGCAGTGGTGGTAGCTGTCGCTTCAGAGAAGTCTGACAGCCTGTCGGAGTAGGAGGTCGCGTTGTCCGTCCAGATTGGGCAGCAGTAGTCTTAGACCTTCGTCGCCGACGCGAGCGTCGTTGTCTATTTCTCACCACATCAGCAGCATCTTTGTGCGTTGAGCCGTCCCGTACCATCTGTTTCATGACGCTCCATTCCTTTTTCACCAATGGACAGTCCCTTGATGAGGCTTCGTGTGGTCCATGGCAGTTGGTCTCGTTGTCGTAATATACCTTGTAGAACAGGCAGAGGCGAGATATTTTCCTACGTTCTGAAAACAGAGGTACTTGTTTTCATTGAAGTGACACTGGAGGTGCGATGATAGAAAGAATGAAACGAGCTGCCCGGTTCAGGATGGATTCAAGCTGATAAGTTAGCGTTTCTTGACTGGGGTCCCACTGAGATGCAGCATTTTCTATTTTGGAACGGACTAATGATTTGTAAAGAGGTAATTTTATAGGTCTAGATGAAAGAGAAAAGTTACGGCGTATAAAGCCCAGCGTGCGATTAGCATTATTGATGATCTACATGCATCTTCCAAGAAAGATCCGAAAAGATGAGTACGCCTAGATATTTGTAACAAGACACAGGTTCCAGGTTAGTATTATTGAGATTATAAGAGGGCAGTGTTGTACTGCGGCGTGAAATGCGCATGTGCTTGCATTTGTTAGTGTTTATTTCCATGTTCCACGTGTTAGTCCAGTCACGAACCCGGTTTATACCAAGATCTATTATCAGAGTCACTGTTAATAACACGGTACAAAACGCAGTCATCAGCGAACAGGTTATTTGATGAACATGGATTAGTAGGTAAGTCGTTTATATGGATAAAAAAAAGCAACGGTCCCAGCACAGAGCCTTGCGGCACGCCCGATTCGACAGCGGACGTGATGCAGGAAGTGTTATTAACAGCGACAAATTGGGAACGATCAGTGAGAAAAGAGTGCAGCCATTGAAGAACGTTAAGCAAACGCGGCCACTGGAGCGAGTGAAGTGACCTTCGTGCAGTGTATAGTTGCAACGCAAACTTTGCGGCGAAAGCACAAGCCGTACAAACCTCCCCCTCAAGAGAGAAGCGCGCTAGCACGGTCGACCACGCCCTGTTTGCTTTAGACACCCCCGCCCTGTATTACTTTAGAATGATCGTAGTGATAATCGCTTTGTGGTAGCTATAGTAGACCGTGATTGGTTGTGCGACCATTTTAAGATAGGCGAATTTGTTCCTTTTGTAGAGCATTTTATTCATGCTGTTCTTCTGGTGTCAATATTTTCCGCGGTCTACGCATGGTAGTTTCAGAATGAACTGAAAGAGTTGCTAGACGGGTCTCCCTTTTATATGAGAAAGCGGGAAACACACGCGGGGAGAAGAAAGGACCGTTTGATGTCATTCGTAGCCCGCGTGTGAAGTGCAAAGCAGGTGCAATCTAATTTTTTTCCGGGAACACGTCGGAGGGTGTTCCCGTTGTTCACAGGCGCCTTATCATCGAGCATGCGGTTTTGATGCTTGTTTTGTGGTTTTCATTATTGAAACGAATACTTAGCTATGTGCTGCATGCTTCACTGCAAGAAAGATATGCCGTTTTCCTGCAATCGTTTAAGGGCCCCTAAAGCACCCAGAGGTCGAAATTTAGTTGTGGCGTTGCAGTTGTGCACGAGTCTACAGCGAATGCGTTCATCCGCTCGTCTGTCCACTTATTCGACTGGCCTTCTTCAGCGTTGCCAGATGAAAACGCAAGGAACGCGCGCATCTAGTAGCAGAGCAGCGCGCGAGCGCGAGCGTCTGTTGGTGCTTCAGGGGCCTGGCGTTTCGACCTTAATCCACGGTGACGAAACCATGGATTCCGGGGTAGAGTATATAGCTTCGCTGTAAAAGTCGTGAACAAAATCAGCCTTGACTAAAGGCCCGAACACACGTACGCGTTGCAGCGCGTCAACGCGTGACTTTTAAATGCGAAGCATTTCTTAGCGAACTTCTGCGACTTTGAGCGTATCTATCTATCTATCTATCTATCTATCTATCTATCTATCTATCTATCTATCTATCTATCTATCTATCTATCTATCTATCTATCTATCTATCTATCTATCTATCTATCTATCTATCTATCTATCTATCTATCTATCTATCTATCTAGCCGCCTACGAATTTGTGCTCTCCTGGCCGTTTCCTTAATCGGATGTATACCAAAATTGGTGTGTCATAACATGGCCTTATCACGAACATAAATGACAGGTGATATCATTAAAATCATGACAAGCATGTCATGAACAGCATGATTTACATTCCACGGCCTTTGGGCTCTTGCGGTCGTTCCGTTAATTTCATATATACCAAAATTGGTACGGCGTGACAAGAGTTCATGACCAACATAATGACAGGTCCTCACATGCAAATCATGACGCGCATGTCATGTGCAGCATGATTTCAGGGGCGTAGCCAAGGGGGGGGGTTGGGGGGGTTCAAACCCCCCCCCGAAATTTTTCAGTTTTGCTTGCGTATATAGGCACGCACACATACAAACGCACGCACGAACATACATAAAGTATGGTTGAACCCCCCCCCCCCCCCGAAAAAAATTTCTGGCTACGCCCCTGCATGATTTACATGACATGGTCTCGGGGCGCTCGCGGCCGTTTAAATGAAGGGATACATTCAAAAACTGGTATGACGAGACATTTCTGTATGACGAACATAACTCACACGTGGTAACATGAAAATCATGATATGCATGTCACGTATGACATGATTTACATGCCACGCTCATGGCGCACTCGCGGCCGTTTCGCTAGATTCATATACACCAAAATTGATATTGTGCGACGTGACTTTATGAAGAACATGAATAACAGGTGGTAGCATGAAAACCATGACATCCATGACATGTATGTCATGATTTACATGCCACGCTCGTGGTGCATTCGCGTCCGTTTCGCTTGCGTGATATACACCAAAATTGGTGTTACGCGACACGACTGTATGACGAACGTGAGACGTGGTAACATGAAAATCATGACATGCAAGTCATGTACGACCTGATTTACATGCCACGGCCATGATGCGCTAGCGGCCGTTTCACTAGATTGATATACACCAAAATTGGCATTGCGCGATGTGACTGTATGAAGAACATGAATAACAGTTGGTAAGATGAAAACCATGACATGCATGTCATTTATGTAATGATTTAATTGCCACGCTCATGATGCATTCGCCGCCGCTTCGCTAGCTTGATGTAACCAAAATTGGTATTGCGCGAAGCGACTGTATGACGAAGGTAAATGAGACGTGGTAACATGAAAATCATGACATGCATGGCACGCACGACATGATTTACGTGTCATGCTCATGACGCACTCGTGCCGTTTCGTTTGCTTGACATACACCAAAATTGGCATTGCGCGACGCGACTGCATGACGAACGTAAGTGAGAGGTGATAACAAGTAAATCATGACATGCAGGTTATGTATGTCATGCTTTACATGCCGCGCTCATGGTGCATTCCCGGCTGTTTCGCTATCTTGGTATACACCAAAATTTGTATTGCGCGACGCGACTGCATGACGAACGTAAATGAGAGGTGGTAACATGGCAATCGTGACATGCAAATTATGTATGTCATGATTTACATGCCGCGCTCATGGTGCATTCCCGGCCGTTTCGCTAGATTGATATGCACCAAAATTGGTATTGCGCGATGTCACTGCATGATGAACATTAGTGACAGGTGGTAACATGAAAAACCATAATATGTATGTCATGTATGGCATGATTTACATGCTCTACTCATGGTGCACTCGCGGCAATTTCGCTCCTTTGATATACACCAAAATTGGTATTGCGCGATGTGACTGCATGACGAACATAAATGAGAGGTCTTAACATGCGAATCATGTTATGCATGTCATGTACGGTATGATTTACATGCACTGTCATGGTGCGCTTCCGGCCGTTTTGTTAACGTGATATATACCAAAATTGGTATGGCATCACACGAGTGCGTGATGAACATAAGCGACAGGTCATGCGTTTATATACCAGAATATGCGTTTCATTGGCATGGTGTACACTAGATTGTGCATGCATGTGTGCATGGCAAACATGCGATATATGGTGGACTAGATGCCATGGCATGAATGATTTCATTTGGCTCAAAGACAAACAAGGCGATGTATGCAGCTCTTTGCTGGCTGCTTGTTGACGCGGCGTCGCGCCCTCTCCCTATGGAGAGGGAGGGCGCGCAGCTTCGCGTAGCCGCGCGCCCCCTCTCCCCATAGGGAGAGGGCGCGACGCCGCGTCAGAAAGTCACGCGTTGACGCGTGCAACGCGTACGTGTGTTCGGGCCTTAAGTAAGGTCCGCTTTCCGAAGCGTCGGCTCCAGCGACGCCCCGTGTTCACGAATTTTTCATATCATTACTTCTCGTGCTGCATGAAGCTATTTCTTTATTTGTGCCTGTAAATTATGCGAGAGACGATATCAACTTTCAAAAAATCAACTTTTTTGGTAATTATGTAACTCGCAGTAGACTAATCTTCAGGAAAAAGGATGCTAGCTAGCATCATCGCCCATCTCACGTATTACTAACTTATTGTTGAATGCTCAGGGCAGTTCACATCAGCAATGCCGAGCAAAGAAGCAATCCGCATGGTCTTAATCTTTGCCTTCTAGGTCTGCAACATCATGTCATGTTTATTATGCATACTGCAAGGGATCCGGATAAGCCGACACACACGAGAGGTACTATCACATGCTATTCTCTACCATCTACATGTTTGGGCGCTGTGCTTCCTGGCAGTTGCACTGGTAAGCGTTTTTCAACCTACTTTACTCGGTTGACTGGCCGAAAAATAAGGTGCAGAGGTTAAAAAAGTTACTAAGTCATTTTACATTGCCACGACAAGTATATATATATATATATATATATATATATATATATATATTATATATATATATATATATATATATATATATATATATATATATATATATATATATATATAATATATATATATATATATATATATATATATATATATATATATATATATATATATATATATATATTTGTATACGAATTATATTAACGAGCGTAGTGTGCGCGTGCATAGGCATGCACAAGCACGTCTAATCTGATGACCGGTATTACTGGCTTTTACAACTCCAGCGGGACGAACAGCACAAACGGCGGCAAGCAAGCGCATTGAGTGGCATCTCGCTTCTTTGAAATAATCCGAGCTTCGGAGATCCAGCTCCGGCGCCGGCAACTCCGGCGCCGAGGACCGCGCGAAGCTACCAGCTCACTCAGCTCACTCAATAGCCCTGGAACCTCTGGAAATTGCTTGCATGAGCGGCCGAGAAGCACATTCTTTTCGACTTTGTGCGCGTGGAAAGCACCGCATTCTATGTCTTCGACCTCGCCAAACCGCCAGTCATGCGCGTTGCACCTACCGCCCTTCTGTCACACCCGTACAAAGCATCATACCTTGCAAACCAAGCGAGAAGACAGCGCATGCTCTCTCTCATGGTTGGTCTTGATTGCACAACGTTACACCTGCGAGGAGGAGGAGGAGAGAAAAACACGCTGTTTCTGTAGCCCTAGTTGGGAGCACATCTCAGCGTCTGCTGGGGAATGGGGACATGGCGATAAATCTGTGCAGAGGAAATGAGACGCGATGTGACCTTGTGGTACTTTGGTGCCGTATGTACAACCACTGTGGCGGCGGTACTGATGGTAGATTTTCGCTCGCAGTGTCCCCATAATAGTCGGTGCATTGATAAATTTTCAAAATAGGATAGTCCTACACGATCATATTTACGTTTGACGCGGGTGTAAGCCGCTTTAGTTTTATTCAGTGCCTACTCTCATGCAGTGCCTAGTAGCCAAATGTTCTGAGCGAGCTAGATCTCAGTTCGAGGAAACATTGAGATATATGTACGCGGTATATTGCTTTCTGCTGTTTTCAGATATGTGCAATTTACACTTCTGTGTATACAAGACTAAAACGCACAGGGTCGTCATTCGCAATTTGGGGCGGGCACTCTCTCCATCTCGCTGCAGTTATTGCGGACTTCCTACTTCTCACGGAAGCAGAGGTGAGAAATAGATATGGACTTCTAAGACTGCTTATTTAATTTCGAAGTAATTTTTTGCAAGCCAAATTTACTTTGACCGCATCTATCTATCTATCTATCTATCTATCTATCTATCTATCTATCTATCTATCTATCTATCTATCTATCTATCTATCTATCTATCTATCTATCTATCTATCTATCTATCTATCTATCTATCTATCTATCTATCTATCTATCTATCTATCTATCTATCTATCTATCTATCTATCTATCTATCTATCTATCTATCTATCTATCTATCTATCTATCTATCTATCTATCTATCTATCTATCTATCCGCCTGCGTCTTGGTGCTATTGTGGTGTTTTCGGTAACTTGCTATGCAACAAAGTAATCATAGCTCGAGATAAGTGTATGACGAACATTACTGATAGATAATACTAAGAATAGAATGACATGAAAGTTAGTATGTCCTGGTATAAATGACAAGACGACGTCATGACGCCATGGGGATCGTTTATTACCTTGCTATGCACTATAATGTGAGTAACATGATTCACGTGTATGGCATACGTGTGTGACAGTGAACGCATACAATCGCTGTCGTGACACGAGTGCACGAATGGATACAGGACTTTCTGAAAGGGGAATGAGCTCATGGGAAGTGTGACAGCTTAAGCTGGGCATGGGGAGCGAATACCCCTACTCAGCCTATAGAAATAATAAAAGGCGGTGTGACAGTACATCGGGTCAGGACTGCGTGCAGTGGAACGCGAAATGGTAGGTGCGACATTTAATAAAGACGTAGTTAAGGATACAAATATTAATAGTTGGGGTTTAACGTCCCAAAACAACTATGATTATAGAGACGCCGTAGTGGAGGGCTCCGGAAATGTCGACCTCCAGGGGTTCTCTAACATGCACCTAAATATATGAACGCGGGCCTCGAGCATTTTCGCCGCCATCGAAAATGTAGCCGCCGTGGCCTGCACTCGATCCCGAGACCATCGGGTCAGCAGTCGAGCAGCATAACCACTAGACCACCGTGGCGGGTATCAATGCGTATATTCAATTTCTTTGCCGTCATAGAGAACCTGGCACCGGTGTTCCACCCTGCGCTGCATAACCGGCCGTTGAAGGTACGAGGGATGCCCCATAGTGATTACTGTAGCCCGTTCATAGACGTTCACAGAAAGCCAGAAACAGTGCGAACCACAGGGCAAGAGTACAGAGACGGACTAAGCGCTTTTTTTTTTCATTTTTTTCATGGATCATGAAAGCATGTGAGCGAGAGGACAACAGTTCTAAGTCGATACACCTGACAAGGTATATGCGTTAACAAATCCATAGAATCAACTGAAAATATGAAGAAGCCATCATACACGTGAAAGATGTGCCAGTTCCTTGGTGAGGAACACTATGGACGGCACACTCCCGCAATATCACCTTTATTGTAAATGCAATATGCCTCGTATATTTCACGCCCTCGCTGGTGACCATAGAGCCTTAGTACTTCGCAGTGAACAAATATTGCATGACAACCACATAAGGGGCTGTACGCGTCTAAGTGGCTGCCAGCAGAACTGCTCATTGTATGTTAGTGTTCTCTAAGGCGGTCATTTACACACTGGACAGTTGTTGCCCGATGTATAATTAGAGAAATTCACCATTTTGATTATTTCTCCAGAATGAACAGCATCTGTAGCAACTGCATTCTGAGCTTGCGTGGACGATACGCCGATACTTAGCGTGAAAAAAATTTTAGGGCCACTGTGGCGGTAATAATGACACACGGTGCAGACATCCCGGAAGATCGCCTATGTTGAGGCGAACATCTGTAATGCCGCGAATCTGCGCTATTGCTGAGCTGTGCTGCGATCTTAACGGCAGAACGAATGCGTTTGTAGAGTTGCAGCGGCGCACAGCAGATACAGCGAAATTAATTGCGACGATCGCAGCAGATGCGCCGTGCCTCTTTACGTAATAGAGGCTTTGAGCAGCGCTGCGTGTTTTAGTAGTTCTTCTATCTGTTTCAGTTTCTGTTGTTGCGATATAAATTAGCACGGCCTGGAATATTGTCGCATAGAAGGTTTCGCTAGCGCACGCTGAGATGTCGTTAAACATTTTCACTTTGCAACAGTTTTGATCGTACACTCCTAAAAGTGATAGTTGAAAACTACAAATAATGAGTTAGTTACGGCAGCTGTTACGTCTCACATCTTGTTAGGAACCGTTTACTATTTATGCATACTGAGGCTGGAGCTTTATAGGCGCAGTCAAGATAAGGCAATAATTGCGGCGACATTATCCTGTTCTTTGTTATCGCCAGTGAGAATTATTCTTGTGCAACATTAATCGAAGTGCAGCTGTTTTTCTTTATTCCGATTAAAACTTCCAAGGACCCCGTTGCATTACGTTACACAAATTTGCTACCTTGACGTAGGCTAATTATAAACAAATACATACACATTAATTATGGTGGTACAAATTATGGTGCAGAAAATCCTGTCCGCATATACATCTCGGGAAACTAAATATATGTCGCACAATAGCGCGTTAATTCCGTTGTTGTGACAGGTTTCTTGTGTATATTTCTGCTTAGTATATGTATAACCAGACATCCGCTTCTCGATATCCTTTGCACGGTCATTATGTGCCATCGAATAAAACAGAACTTTTTCATTCATGTCGTCTTTTTTTCTTTTGCCTTTATTGGATTTATATCAAAGCGGCCTAACTTTCCAATGAGATCACTTAGAAGGCATAATCCACTGACCCGTTTCCAGCACTTTTCCCGCATAATTAAAAGTGCTGACAACTGCAGACGGTGCTCCATTCACGGCGATAATGAGTGACCAAACGACGGTGAAGCAGCCATTAAGCCTTTGCCCCGTCACGTGGTACCGCAGCTGCGACGCTCCGCAGCGGATCACGAGGCACTACATGGAGCGACAGAGACTCAGGGACGAAAGCAGCTGCGGCTCTAGCATCCGCGCTGATTGAGAGCCAAAAACTTTCTTCTATTTCGTGGGCTCGCGCCTCGAACTCTTTCTTTGGCAAGGCCGGGCGGACATCCCTTGCGTTCCGCTTGCGCTCCGGAAACCCAGGGTCATGGCGAGGCATGGAGTAGCAGGGCTACAGTGTACTGTAGCATAGCTTTCGCTTTAAAATTAGCGCTGGTTGACTTTAATAAGAAAGGCAAATAAGCATGCCCAGCGGCATAGGCAGAAATATTTTTGAGGGGGAGGGGACACCCCCTTGATCCGACATGGGGTTTGGCCAGGTAAGTGTGGTCGAATGTCATTTTGTGCTCTGCATTATTTGGGGAAAAATTCGGGGGGGGGGGGGGGGTACGGGCCCGGTGTGCCACCCCCTGGTTACGCCACTGAGCATGCCAACTAGTCTGCAGCGTGTTTTATTAGGCGCACTCTGACTAAAGTGGGCTTCAAAGAGGTTCATTGAAGTGTGACATATTCCTCGTTGTTGACTGACGTTTCGGTCAGAGCATCATTAAATAACTACAGTCCCCCTTTGCAAATATTCAGACATATGTTAGTGTCAGAGAAATTCACTGAAGAGCGGAGAGCCCATGTTACCAATGCTTTTACCTAGGTTGGCACGAAGATGCTCAATGAAAGCGACAGATTTACCGTTGCAAATACAATTATGCTATTTGTCAATAAAGAGATTCATCGAAGAGCTGTACAAAGCTTTTACAAATCACCTGACATGTTCGCGTCCAAGTGGGCCATTGAAGAGCGACGGATCGCCTGTTGCAAGTACCCTGACTCATGTTGGTGCGAGAAGTTGGATGCAGAGAGAAACGTACAATAATATTATGCAAACGACGGAATTCGTTCATATGATCGGCTTCGAGCCATGTTCCTTTAGTTCAGCAGCCTAGTGCTCCTCACATTAATCTAAGCGGCGACAGCTGGGCTTGTTGGCTCTGGTGAATACTGTGAAACATTGTACTGATGAACAAAGACATACTTACAGCCAAACCCAGATGTCAAAGCCCAACGATACACCTCCTAGTAGTGGCGTTGTGTGCCACTTCCTATCTTGTTCATGTCTTTATTCGCCAGTACAATGTTTCACACTGTACTCCTCACATTAGAAACACTACGAAGCTACCGAAGACGGCATTAAATAAAAGGTAGCCGCATGCGCACGCGGATAGATAAACATATGAAAATCCATAAGGTACGCTATGCGAGCTAATTGAAGTAATATTATTTTGGAAAATAGAGGTTCGTTTGCTTTGCTTATGCACACAAGATTTTGATATATATTTTTTTTTCAGGCAAACATCGGCTGCGTTCCCAATGAAGCTTCTGTGACATTGGAATCTGTGCTGCTGTTCACAGTCTTCGGGTGCTTCATCTTCTCTGGATGTCAGTACACACCGGCATCCATGGGCAAAGATGGGCATGTATGGTGCCACAATTGCTTACGCGTATTTTATTCTTTCTGGTGCCATCTGTACGATGCATCTTTTATTGATGTGCTGCTGTTTATAATGCCGTAGCTAGTACCACTAATCAGAACTACTAGACAAGCAAGTCCAAGAAAGTATGGGGGATGGTATTTGTAGTGATTATGATGTAAATGTGAAGAAAGTGAAGTGGGTGAAAAGAAACTTGCCACCAGCAGAGAACGAACCTGTGACCTTTGGCCAGCTGCCAGCTCGTAAAAAGATAACGTGCTTCGTGACATCAGCAGGCTGAAAAAGAGTGTTCCACTCTCGCGTCATGGCAACTAACGGCGCTGACTAAAACTTCTAGGTTTGAATGCATATATGTACCCCTTAAAGTTGACGGGAGGATGGCCGTCGCCGTAGCTCAGTGGAAAAGCACTGGACGCGTATTCGAAGGAGGCAAGTTCGGTCCCTGTCGGCGCTAAGTTATCTTTTCGTCCACTTTACTTTGTTCACATTTATATCATAGTTACTGCAAATAACATTCCCTATGTTTTCCTTGGGTTGTGTCTAGCAAAGAAAAAGGACCACTTAAAATTCGCCTTTTTTCGTTCATAACTAGTACCACTGCTATTCATTGTAAAAAATGACACATCATGTCCCCCTACGGGCAATCATGGTGGGATGCGAAAGCATCGCGGGGGTGCGCATCGGGTTTCCGTTTCTCTTATGTGACTTATGAGATGGTGGTTGTCGAGGCGTTTGAATTACCGCTTGCCGACGCTGACATTTACGTTCGGCTTCCCGAGCCTTCCTCTGCTCCGCGGCGGGGGCGCTGAAGCTGCAACTAGCGCCGACGTTGTTCATGGCGTTTCGCACACCGTTCCACAGAGAGAGAATGACGGAAGCACGGCGAACGCGCGCTTTCGCAGGCTCGCAGCTTCGAGATTCGCTTGCCGGCGTTGCCGTTTACGTTCAGCTTCGCGAGCGTCGATAGCGCCATTGCGAAGGAGAGCGCAACGGGAGCGAGCGCGCGCCGCATTATATGCGAGCGCACAGTTGCGGCCGAGAGAGAAAAACGGGAGAGGAGAAACTAAGCGGAGGCAGCGCTCACGCCACCTCCTCCACCCCACCTCCTGGAGTGAGCGCGAGGAGATGGGGGGAGAGTAGGCGCATGCGCAGTATGGGTGCGGACGCCGCAGAACGGACACTGCCCCGAGCATAAGATGCTTTCGCATGTAATATGCGCGCCGTCAGTGCCTCATTTCTTTGACTTTGGTCGAAGTCCTGCGTGGTTGGGCGACGTTATCGTGTATATGCAGCAGTTGCATGCGGTGCATGGACATATCAGGCACGTCGGCTACACAGGAGTGTACAGGGTACCTTATAGACCGATGTAGCGGCGACACTCTAGTTATACACTGGCGTCATATTTAGCGAAACGAACTTTAGGCAGCTCGCGCTGGAGTGTTCCTGCGGGTATGAGCAACACTAGGCTATGGCTTGCAGATTCACAAGACTTATATGTAATGTTTATTACATCGTTAGCCAAATGTGCGCCCACATTTGACATTAGACAAGCACCAGCACCGAATTTGATATTATGCAACACTTATTATAAATAATACATATACATTTTGTATTATGCGGTTGCTGGCTGAGTTTCTTTGCAGCACGGCTGCCAGAGTTTCTCTGGTCTAATAATATCACCTACTCTGACAAACGGCATGTCTTCCTCTTGTTTATAAGCGTATTTTATTGTTCGCAACATCTTTTTTTTTTTGCTGCTTTCGGGTTTACATACCCTATGAAGAATTTGTGCTGCATGCTCATTTGGCATATTTTTCAATAAAAAAGTGTAATGGTGATGGTTATGATCAGGAACATGGGAATGAAAACTGCTTTATAGCCATCTTAAAAAAAATTGCAGTCATTTAAGCTTATCTCTTACATAGACGGTGATGGCCATTAAGCCGCTTCTGCTTAATCGGTGTTCATGTAAACATAAAAAATTCAAAAGTATGGCTGACCGACACAGATTCAGCCACTTTAGGACTCTAACAAAAGGGAAACTTCACGAGCAATGGATCTAAAAGTGACGAAGTTTATGGCTTTCTTAGTGGGCATCTGCACAGTTATGAAAAAGTTGGAGGACGCTTGAGCTTCACCTCAAGAGTAGAACGCGACAGGCGTAATTGGGCATCGTTCGCATGGCCTTTTCAGTGGGATAGCCTCGTTTCGCTTCCCGCTGGACACCTTAACCGTGCCGCAAGCAAATGAACGCCTGTGCGAGTAACATTGGCCGTTTGAAACTATGCCATAATGCCTACTGCAAGTACTGTTGTGAAGTGCCATAAGCCGTATATGTTATTTCCTTTTCCGAATCAGTGAAGTGCCCAATACGCATGAGTAAGGCGACAGCCGAACCTACGCAGCTGTTCACTTTGTAGATGCTTTTGATAAGGATGATGGTCAAATATGTCAGAGCGCTTTGTAATGCGTTTGCCTTTAAACCCCTCACTAGTTGTGCAATTCACACGGCTTGATGCCTGGCGCCATTCTACGCTTCTGCCACGCAACATATACATGAGTTAAGGAGACTGTTCGCACTACATGACATTCATATAGGGTTTTTTTTTTTTCGGAAGCAGTACCAAGCAACGCCATAGCACTGTAGTAGAACACCTGCTTGCTACGCAGAAGCCCTGGATTCAATTACCACTAGAACCGAAGTTTTAGTTGCGAAGCACCTTATGCGCTCGGGCTGTCGGCGTCTCCTGTAGTGGTAGCCCGCCACTTTGTCTCCTGTCTCCGCCCGTCACGGGAAAAGCAAGTGGCATATATTCGCCTTTTCGGTCAGTTTCAAGATTGCGATAGCAGCAGCACGTGTTGCACCCCAGGAAACTTCCGGTCACTTCATTTATCGCTCTCTAACGCTGAAGCAGAAAGGGTGTTTTTTAAGTGGTGCCAGTGTAAGGAAAAACCCTTTTTCCGCTTTCAGATAAACCAAAGGCACTTAAATTAAGGAATAACTCTTATAATGTTGCGTGTGTAGCTTAGAAGAATATTTATTTAAAATATCTGGCCAGACACAGGGATAAAAGTATTGAAAATGTGCGGGCTACTCGCTGAAGCTTTTGTTCCCCGCCAATGCTACGAGGCTAAGCAGGCGCACAAAACCGGAAGCCGTCCGGCAGTTGTGTTTGTAAACAGCGGAAGGGTCTATAAGGGCGTGTTCGCTCAGGAAAAGCTGGCAAGAACGCGCGCTCGCCCGCGAAAGACAACGCCACGTACGCTTCTCCGAGTGGCAAATAAGATTGCGCGTTGGCTCAGGAAAAGCTCCGTTTCTGTGGTGGATGCTCTCTGCGATGGGCGCTGGACGCTGTCTTCGACGCTGTATGTAGCAATGAGAGGACGCTGTCCTCTCATTGCTATTGACGTGTCCCTATCGGAAACACCGATGCGTCGAATCTCCCCGATTTCACATTACTGAAACTGTCTTGTGTAGTATCGTATAGCAAGGCGTGGGAAAGGGAAGTGAGGGTGAGGAGGAGGAAAAGGAGGAGGAAAAGGAGGAGGGCAACGCCACCAGCTCCGCCGGTTCCTTAGTATTCGCACTACTAGAGCGTAGCTGCCCCATTTTTTGTTATATATTTATTTGCATCTGTCTCGTAGTTTCGCTCGCGGCGAAAGCCGATTTTTAGGGGCGAAGCTCCTTAAGGCGGCACCCGTTCGTCCCTCGTAGTCGTAGTCGTAGTGCGTAACCAGTCTTACGCTTTGACCTCCAAGGTGGTGCCGGTGGGAGATTTTTCCTGTGCGTTGTTGAACAATAAAAAATTCGCAGCGTGCGCGTTAACTAAAAGCCGAATTCTTCTGTCTCTCATTCCCCATTAGCAGCCATTGGCATGTTCCAGTAGGAAACGTTAGTAGAAGTAGAAGTGTAAGTGTTAGCTAAAAGCCGACTTCTTCTGTCTCTCATTCCCATTAGCAGCCATTGTTTACCTCCAAGGTAGTGTCTGGTGAGATTTCTCCTGCGCGTAATTAAACAATAAAAATTTTGTTCAAAAACGCCGTTGATTGATGAAATAAACCAACGAAAGACGCCAGATGTTTTCTAAAAGCAAAACGAAAGAACGCCAGATGTTTCTAAAGCAAAACGAAAAGACGCCAGCTGCTTAACGAAAGACGCCAGATGTTTTCTAAAGCAATGGTTTTCTAAACAATGAAAATTCACAGCGTACATGTAAAATTAATGTGAGCTGCAAGTCGTCATAACTCATCGGACCTTTAATATAAACGCGCCCGATCTCACGTCGGTGATGATGTACTGGGCAATATTCACGGAAGATTCACGGTTTACCGATGAACCTCCGCAGCTTCGCCCACTCATCATCATTCACTCCGTGGATATGCTGTGATTTCCTTTCTTTCTTTCTTTCTTTCTTTCTTTCTTTCTTTCTTTCTTTCTTTCTTTCTTTCTTTCTTTTTTGCTTACTACCAACGGCGCAGACGCCGACACCGACGGCCACACTGGAATTTCTGCACAAACGCTATCTTTAACGGTATCGCGATAAGAAAATTTGCACGACCGCGCCACCGTATCTTTCTTTTTCTTTTTTTCTTGTTCGCGATGCATGGTAGGCGTGCGGATTTAGGCACATGTTCAGTAGAGTTACTGAAGCTAGCACTTTGTTAACGCTTCTTCATACTCATTCGGGCCTTGACGATGCACGAACGAAATGCAGACGTATCATAAGTAACTGATGAACAGATTAATCAGTTGCACTTGCCTTTTTTTGCGTGTAAATGAAATGATTACTGTGCCGTTAAACTTTGTGGTTGTGCGGCGCTGCTGACAAAATCAGATTGACGTCTTTTCGCACCATCCCCTTTAAGGAGCCGGGGCCTGCTAGGGGATGAATCATGACGATGACACAGTTGTTAAAAAGTGCGTAACCCTGTTCGACACAGATTCCACATGGAAAACGGGAAGCTATTAACTATTTGCTCCGAGTCGCAGCCGTTGCTACGTCCGTCGTGCTTTCCGAACCAAAGACACTTTAACCGTATCTATCTATCTATCTATCTATCTATCTATCTATCTATCTATCTATCTATCTATCTATCTATCTATCTATCTATCTATCTATCTATCTATCTATCTATCGAAGACAAGCGGCTGGCTCCGGCGCCGTTCAGAAGAGGGCGCCACCGCCTCGCAAAGCGCACGATTTCTCCTCTCACCGGCACGCTACGGCGGTGCATGTGAAGGGGGAAACAAACTGACGGAACTCGCTGCAGGCTACACGTATCTCCACTGTCGTGACAAGCAGGAAGTCGATAAAGAGCTGCAAAAGGTAGCACACACGTCGGACACAGTGTTTGCGAAACTCCCTAACAAGTTTCTATTCGGCCCAGGAAAACCCTACATGCTTAGCTCAAACACTGGCGTCATCGACGGTGTGGTAAAAGGAGCAGTGGGAACTCTACGAGCGGGAATCGCTGGGTGTCCATGCTGCGCACTTCCTCAAATTTTACAGTAGTGGAGCTGCATTTCGTTAGTTTTTTTTTTTTCGCATGCCCTCTTCTCTTCGTTCACAGCTTCGTAGCATGATGCTGCAGTTTAACCGGTGATAAAAATACGCAGCTTATAATGCGGCGCTTATACGTGTGATTTGTCACCTCACAGGTCGGCAGTACAAGGAATGAAGAGACGCATTCTGTATTTCAGAAGCTGGCCTGCGCAGCTGTGTTCAGGTAAAGCGCTACATGTTTTAGAATGCACATTCTTTCTATTCGCAAAGCCTATGTTGAGATTTTGGGAATTCATTAATTTCTACATTCCTTTTGCTCTTCAGTAGCTAACAGCTTGTACGATCTCTGAAAATGATCCTGCAAGTCTTTCTAGCACAATAAAGGGATTCAGTACATGTTTGTCCCCTTGCCGCTGGACGCAGCTCGTGGCCTAAAAAAAAAAGCAAGTTATTATGGTTCATGGCGAGACTTAGTGCGTGGAAAACAGGACACAGAGAAGAATACCGGGTGCAACGCCTGTCCCGTGTCTTCTTATCTTCCTTTTTTTTCCTTCTCCTTTCCTGCAAACCTCCTCCTAGGGCCTTTCTGTCCTCAATCCCTTCCCCATACAGAGTAGCATGTAGGCGCCTTTATATACGCCCGCAGAATTCCCTGTTTTTCATTAAAGAGCTTTCTCTCTTTTAAAGACGATTGTCTTTCTTGGGGAACTTAAACGCAGAAATTGTGGTCTGCCTGTTTGTCTATCTGTCTGTCTTTCTGTTTGTCTGTCTGTCACCCGATTCAGCCACCCGGTCGAAGTTTAACCACTTGCTGAACGCCTGTCATCTTCAACTGGTACGGCTGTTCATACTTGTGAACATAGTCGATCAAAAAGCAAATATTACGCATATCTGAGGCGCAACATCAATACGTAAGTATTAGGAGGTGTGTTCCTTTACTTGAAAATACATAGATAAGTAATTCTAAATATCTTAATGTTTCATAGGCTGCGCTGAAAATTTCATTTCATTTCATTTTATTACCTTAAAGACCCCGTTTGGGGTATTACATAAGGGGTGGTTTACATATTGTAACTATGAATGCAGGTGTTATGGTGAAATACAGGTTTGCAACGTGTCCGGAAATTTGGAATGAGTTGGTACGGCAGCAGCATGGTGAGGCAGGTCGTTCCAGTCTCTGGCAGCCCGAGTAAAAAATGAGGCTTGAAATGTGACGGTGCGTGTTCGAGGACGGGTTACTTGCAGTTGATGGCCAGTGCGATGAGACGTGCGTGATGATGATGGCGAGATGTAAGGTGGGCGGTTTAGCGAGCTGTAAAAGAATTTGTGAAAAAGAGAGAGCGTGGCAACACGACGACGAAAAGCGAGGGATGATAAGTTTGATTCTGCTTTAAGAGAGAAATGCTGACATATATGAATATGAAGAATGGATGAATCTTGTGGCACGGTTCTGAACTGATTCAAGTGCATTGATGATATATGCTTGGTGAGGGTTCGAGATGGCAGCAGGATATGTCAGTTGTGGTCTGATAAATGATTTGTACGCGAGAAGTTTGACTTGTTGCGGCGCGTGACGGAGGTGACGTTTCAAAAATCCTAATGCCTTGTTTGCTGATGAAATGACGTTAGTCGCATGCGGAATCCAGGAAAGGTCGTGGGATAGAAATACACCTAAATACTTATACGTTGTAATTGATTCAACGGGGACGTTTGCGATTGTGTAAGTAGAAAGGAATGGATTGCACCTTCGGGAAACTGAAACAAATTTACATTTCTTGGCGTTCAGAGCCATTTTCCAACGATTGCACCAGTTGTGTACGTTATCAAGGTCGTTCTGCAGAAATTCTTGGTCTGAAATGTTAGTTACAGTATGAAAATTACACAATCATCGGCGAACATACGAATAGGACAAGACACATGCTGCGGTAGATCGTTAATATATATTAGGCTACTTTTCTTAGGCTAGTGCTAGTGTTTGCTAGTGTTTCTTTGGCTGCGCTGAAAATGCGATGCTATAAGCCAGATGGGGCGGTTAAACATAGAGGAGGAGGACTCGTGTAGTACGGCCGGCACAAGACTATCGTCTTTCGACGACATTTGCAGCGAAGCACGCAGATACGCGGCCAAATTTTTCTCTCTGTGTCCAGTCTTCCACGCGCTAAGTCTTGCCGTGGATCTATACCAGGGCCCCCTGTACACCACTTTACTTATGTTATTACGGTACCGGAAATCGCAGAGTTGAACGGCTTCGCGCTTATTTCTCTCTTTCCAGTCTACCGAATGTGCAACTATAAAATCGGGCAGGTAATGCTTCGCTTTTGCTGTGTGGAAGTAATCTTTAACGCCTAGCTGTTGAACTTGCTTACCAGTAGTATTCTGAGGAATGACTGTTAGATACACGCGAAGTTCTTTCGCTAATAAATGCTTTTGCCAAATGTTTGTGTCGGTAATTATGGGAGGGTCCAAGCTATGTGTAGTCATTTCCTTGTTGTGGGTTCAGTGCTAAGTCGAAGTGGATGTGTATGGTAAACCGTAGGCTTTTGCACCATTGCAGAGCGCGCTTTGGTGCGCAGACACGGATAATCGCTTGATGCAGGTGGTCTTACTGCGCATCCACAAATGTGATTGGTGGTTCGTGTGAGCGTGTGGTAAAGCTGGAACTGGAATCCCAGGTCCTGGAATGGCCTTCAGAAGGACTTACTAATCATATGCGATCTCACGTGCCTCAAATGCAACCCGGAATTGGTACAACGCAACGATACAGTAATGGTCGAAGACAGCCAAAATGCAACGAAACACACACGCGTAAAGACACTTCGCTTAAGGCGTATGCAAGCATTTATCTTTATAAATTATTTTGTGCTAGAAAAGACTGGTGGAAAACGTGGCGCGGATAAATAACAATACGTCTACAAATACGCACACCACGTACGAACATAAGTAGAACGTAGGTTTCTCGGAAAAGTATGATTCTCGGAGAGCAAGGAAAGTTTCGTGTTCCATGGAGTCTCTTCACTCCTATTTGCGTGTTCTCAATGATTGCGCTGATCACTCAAGCCAGGAACAACGCAGGCGTTAGAAATGGTGGCTCAATGGCCTTGAAGTGACTAAGATAAGAGAGCGCCTCATATGTTCGTAGGCATTCACGTCCATACCATGCCAGCCAAAAATTTGTAACCATGCTAATATTCTCACGCTTGGAAATGTGCCACATATTTGGGTAATGTCATTTCTTAATTTTTTATTTGTTTCAGGCATGTGTGGAACGCTGCAAGGTACAGCAAAATTGTGCACGCCGAGCTACCTCTCCTGGGAAAAGGCGCCAGGAGCCGCGTCTTGATAGCCGCCCTCCTGCGGTCACGAAAACAGTACGTGATTTCGTCATATTCGAATGCAAGCTCGTTGCATTTGACAGTGCAAATTACTAGTTTTCCTTAGAGATACACCTGTTGAAGCTCTTCTTCATAAGGTCTTGTGTTTGCAGCCTGCGATGAGTAGTTTTTGGTAGTTGGGATACTTGCCTCTTTTTCGGTGAATAAGTAACGTTTTTGCGCGAAATATATAAAAAAATTGTACATAAATTTCAAACTTCGCAAAACCAAATCAAACTTCTGAAAACAGCGCTAGGACGGGACATAGAAAGAAGGGACACTGACTGTAATCTTCGCGCATGTACCGTTAAGGAGTGCTTGTCGTGATGCCATTTATTTGTTCTTGTTTTTCCGAGAATATATTCCGCTACGGCGAAATAATACTTCTTGTCAGTCAGCGCTTCGTATTGTCGATTTTTTCTATGTCCCGTCCTAAGTGCTGTTTTCCAAGGTTCAGTATGTACCAAAAAGCCCGCATTAACATTCTATACCTGTGCCAAACCTAATTTTTTTTCCTTCGTTTAACAAACCCTGTCTGTAAGGCGCCTTGGTCTGTTATCGCAAGATAGTTTGCTTACTAAATATATATGAGAAGTTATTCAGCGCCTTCTTCTCTTCCGAACAATGAAAGGGGCTAGGACGTTAAGTGACATATTTTCTGTGTTGAGATGTTTATACGAAATACGTGTTCCTCACTTGGGAATCATATGTCGGCGTAAAACAGAGCGCGTATTGTAGAAAAATACGACGTGTGTATAGCGGGTGGAAACCATGTGACCACGGCCATCCGGTAGATGGAGTTGAACTTATTTGTGCACCCGACGTTTGGCCGCACATCTGAACAGACCTCTAAGGGGTTCGGTAACAGTTAATTGAGGTAGCTGGAAGAGTGGACTCAACTATGTGGTAAGGGCGGTTCGAAACAACATCAATGTCTCGTAGCGTACCTGGACAAACTTGCTGGGGTTCATGGAACGGTCACAGTAGATGGCCTCAAGAGTGGTGCTATTCTCAGGTATAGTGGCATAGTGAAGTGCACTATAACGTGCGAAACCTACAAAGCAGGACTACTAAAGGGCAAGCCCTGATACAGGAGATATAAGAAGGCTCGTGGTTTTAGAGGAAGGCTGCTCTTGATCACGAATATATCTTGACTTAAGGACATTCAGGTACACTTTGTAATTATGCTCACTCATTTGTTCAAAAAATAGTCTGCAAACAATACACTTTTGGAGGCAGTTCCGGTGGTGCTGCATATAAATTCGTTCAAGTTTGTTAAAGACTCTAAACTCGTCTACAACTGATTGTGTCATAACTATCGATCGATAATTAGCAACCTATGAACCATTTAAAGGTGGTACTGTCAGCTTAGCAAATTTTCCAGCAGAAAATACGTATTACGAATCAGATCGCAGAACTATACTTTCACCGCGGACGAGACTTTCATAGAGGTACCGATAAAATATTTCCTCATGCGAAATTGCAAATATAAAATAGGCCACAATATTCGGTATAGAAGAATAATGTGGCACGTATGTTCTCAGACCGCTCAAAACACCCACTCAAATGTAACGCTTATGGGGTGAGCTTTAGCAAGTGCAAGAAAATGAGAGATCATCGTATTCAAATACACAAACGCTCATTTAAGTAATCTGAAAAGTGAAGGAAAATATCAGTGGAACAGAATTGAAGAAAAACCGCAAAGTGTTCACGAAAGGCTGAATGTCCACACATATCGAATTTGAATTGATGCCTGTATACTTTAAAAATGATTGGAAAGCTTAAGCTCAGCTTATTACGGAAAAATTAGAGTGCTTTATGAACCCGATTATATGAGGCTGATCATGCTTCTTGTACCACACCGCATATCGGTAGCAACAGCAACAGACATAAGTACTTCGCAGCGCATGTCTCTTATTCACATTAGCAAAGGATAGTAAGTGTAAAACAGCGTACTTTGCAATGCACCCATTAAAATAAGTTTTCATTCCTAGTTGGCTTCAATATTCAATGCAAACGAAGCCTCTGAACTTATTATCATAAAAGATAAGGTATAGACTTCTACTTATAACTGAATAAGCACAAAGTGTCGTCCATCATCCACATGCCCGCCCCCACTCCATTCATATCTCCAGCGGTGTTTCACATCTCTCTTTTGGATTCACATCTTCATCTTTAGTGTTTCATATTCTTCACTGAACCGGGATTGCGATATCCATGTTCACTTCGTGACACTAGTGCAATAAAATTGGAGGCGACCCTATTCCTGAACATAGGTGCCTGGTAGTGGCATCCAGACCTCGGCGTTCGTGTGCCCTGATGTACTGCTTAAGTTCAATTTGCGTTTCGCCGCACTGCCGAAGGGGGTCTCGGAGGCCACGTAGAAAGAAGCGCTTAGTTGAGACCTGCTCCGCCAGGTGTCGGCAGGATCCCAGCTGCTCACAAGAAAACCATCTTTTCTTTCAATGAGGTTATTCAATTAACTTTCATTGATTGTCTTGATAACTATTTAGCCGCTATATCTACACTAAACTAATGCTACCATATCATATGTATCCAAGAAAACTCTTACATGAACCAGAACCAGTGTTGCCATATGCTACCGAGCTAGCAAGCAAATATTCATCACAAAAGAAGACCAAAAAAGCGGCGCGAGGTTCGCGAAGCCCTAGAAGCGGAAATTTAATGAAGTTCGCCATTCTTGAAAATATTTTAATTATAATAAAAAATCACTCAAGTACAAAGGTGGGTTTTAAAAATCCCTTTAATTATTTTGTACAGGGAAAATATGCGCTACTATGAATGAAAGCACATTTACTTTTAACATTCTCTCCAAGGCAGTTCTCCATTCTGTTGAATGCACGTTTGCCATTGCAAAAATAATGTCACTTGTTCTTTCCCAACGTATGTTTGACTGCAACACTCAACTACACAAAGTCATCGACAAACGCGCTATTAGTGAGCGACAAACGCACTATTGGTGAACGTGATGATCACTAAAATAACTACACTTGCTGAAAAAATGCAAATAAGCCCAAAAAACGCGACAAGCGACTGGAAAAATCCACAAGCGACTAGGCGAAAAAAGAAGCCCAAATCCGCTTATTATAAGCGGCACTGGCAACTCTGATCAGAACCATCAATTTCGTGCTAGTCTTATTCTACACAAGAGTTTTTCTAAATATTCGGAAAAGAGGAAGTAAGTGCTCGAATGTAGTGCTTTGAAGACAGACAAGAGAGTTACTCGTCGCTCGCACCGTTAATAAGATGCACAAAAAAGATATTCCAGATCAATGGAGACAAGACCTGTCCCTTATTGGTCTAGGGCGTGGGATTAGCAAAGTGATGAGCTCTGCGTGAAAACACAAGCTTGCCCAGTGAATATATTTCTTTAGTCACTCTTTCTGATGGTACTTGATTGGAAATAAATAAATTGGTACAGAATGTACGTATTTCTATACTATATTGCCACGTGCGTTTCTTTATCACTTTTGCTGTATTCGGTTTTCGGCCACAAAGACTGTCAGCAACGCTCAGCGCAAGACGCGCACACTCGAGCTTATTCTAGAATTTGCACGACAGCCAGCGATAACGCTGGAATATTCGACGGCACATGTTTAAATGCCGACGCGCTTTACCGCTTGTCAGTTGATCGACGGTCGACGCTCTGTACGGCGCTATCAGTGCATACCGTGTGTATTGCTGTAAATTACCTTCCGTTTCCCGGCCACAAGTTCGGTCAAATAAACAGTTTCATCTTGAAAACGCCGACTGCTGTCTTCGTCGACGTCACGACCACGTGACAATATGTGGTATCAGGAAATGCGACTTATGGAGCTCTAGTGAAGTTCGCAATTAATGCAGTTCGCAACTATAAAACGCCTTCCTCAGCACACAGCGCAGAAACGGACAACGGACAAAAAAGGGAGCAAAGACAAGCTCTGTCTTTGTTCCTTCCGATGGTCGCGGGTTCGATCCCGGCCGCAGCGGTCGCATTTCGATGCAGGCAAAATGCTATGGGCCCGTGTACTGTGCGACGTCAGTGCACGTTAAAGAACCCCAAATAGGTCGAAATTTTCAGAGCCCTCAACCATGGCGTGGCTCATAATGATATCGTGGTTTTAACGCGTAAGACCCCAGATATTATTCTTCGTCTGTTCCTTTCTTTGGCCGCTGTCCGCACCTGCGCTTTTTTGTTGAAGATGGATTACGAACTAGCGCAATCTCAAATTTTGACTATGTACAAAACGCCACATATACCTGGTGACAACTTCCTGTGGGAGCACAGCCAAGCTGCGGAACCGAAGCAGGTACTTTTTGCTACACTGCTGCACACATGTAGTCCAGGAACGGTAACTTTTGTAGACTACGTAGCATGAAAGGAAACATAAAACGAAAAGAAATGGGCATTATGCCCAAGACTTATTGCATTGCGAGTAAGAAAGATTATCCCATGAAGGATTTTTTTTTTGCTATTTCTAGTTTTCTGGCTATGTGGTGTCGATTTCACCTTTTCCTGCGCATGTAAACAATCGCCTGCGAACGGACTACTTGGCGTAGTAACACATGTGCGGAAGCTCCGGCCACGTAGCTTTGGCTGTGCTGCCACAGACAGTCGTCGCCAGGTACAGTTACTCAGTGTCAGCAAGGATTCTATCGCCCGGCATACTGTGACCGAAGGTTATCGATGTGCGACTGTTTACGCAAGTTTGTTTCGGTTCTTTTCAGGCGCCTGATTATCAACAAGCCCCTTGGCTTTATTATATGCGCTGTACGAGTTTTACTGCTCGATTTACTCACAACGGCAGCGGCCAACTGCGTCATCTCAATATCTCTACTCGTACGCGTGCCCCTTTTAGAGTGAGTACGTTTATATTTTTCACAATGTCATTTTGAGCACTACCTGCGTTCTCTCCGGAAAAAGAGTTTGCAGCTCTTGGAAAATGTAATGAGGGGCAAGAACGAATACTCAGCTGAAGTTCTTCTTCTGTCTTAGTGGTTGATGAAACCGTGAACAGTCAAGTGCGATGGATGGCTATCAACTGCGTGAATCCATATTTCTCAGTGCGCTATTATTTACCAAGCAAAGTAACGTGCCAAATTGCGAAAGCCAAGATGAATTGTAGGCATGAACAAAATGTTAATCACTGTTAGGGTAAACCATGGAATATTGCGAAGCAGGTCATGTATTTTGCACTGTACACATTTGCACTCAATAAATGCTGCTAAAGACACAACTCTAGCAGAACTTGACTGATATTTCTAACCCAAATAGCCAATTTGAGAAAGTTACAGCCAGCATCACTTCGTTTCATTGTTAGGCACAATATTGATGAGAACTAACAGACAATAACGCCAAGGAAAGTATAGGGGGTGTATCTGTAGTATTTAGAATATAAATGTGAAGAAAGTAAAGTGGCCGCCATGGCTGCGATTGGCGCTGACTAACAGTCCAAGGTTTAAATGCACATATATACCCCATAAAGTGGACGGGAGGATGACCGCCGCCGTAGCTCAGTGGTAGAGCATCGGACGCGTTACTCGAAGGTCGCAGGTTCGGTCACTGCCGGCGGCAAGTCATCTTTTCGGCCACTTTACTTTCTTCACATTCATATTCTAAATACTACAGATAACACCCCCCATACTTTCCTTGGCGTTATTGTCTGTTAGTTCTCAATAATATTGTGTCTAACAAAGATAAACGAGCCCTTAAGAGTCACCTTCTTTCCTTCATTCATAGCAAGGGTCTCGTTCTGGCAGACCTGATGCCTTCAGGTAGTATGCGAGGGACTATTGGTCAGCTGCCAGCTCGTAAAAAGATCACGTGCTGCGTGACGTCAGAAAGGCAGAAAAAGTGTGTTCCACACTCGCCGCCATGGCTGCGAATGGCGCTGACTAACACTCCAAGGTTTAAATGCACATACATACCCCATAAAGTGGACGGGAGGATGACCGCCGCCGTAGCTCAGTGGTAGGGCATCGGACGCGTTATTCGAAGGTCGCAGATTCGGTCCCGGCCGGCGGCAAGTTATCTTTTCGTCCACTTTACTTTCTTCACATTTATATTCTAAATACTACAGATAGCACCCCCTATACTTTCCTCGGCGTTATTGTCTGTTAGTTCTCAATAATATTGTGTCTAACAAACAAAACGAGCCCTTAAGAGTCATCTTCTTTCCTTCGTTTCATTGTGAAATACTGGTCATGTACCTGATACTATGAAAAGAAACAACGCCAGATAATGGCGACGAAGCGGAAGGAACTTTGTCTCCGTTATTCTGCGTTATTTCTTTCCACAGTGTCAGCATACCAACTCACTCAGCTTGCCATCCCTTTACCAGTTACGCCGCCTGTGTAGCACCTCTCCTTTGAAAGTGTTTTGCTGCAGGATGCTGCTGAAAGCCAGCACTCGGGTTGAGGTAACCACACTGACTGCCCTGCTGCTGGCCAGCTGCGCTGCTGAGTTCTTATCGGGAAGCTTCGAAAGCACGTGTGCCTACTCGCTAGCTGTGCGAGTCAGGGCACTGCTCCAGGGCTCCGTCTTTACCAAGGTATGCAGTCCATGGCCCGTGAGGTGGGCAACGATCAATACGCAAAAAAAAAATCTTGCCATCTCCCCGTAAAGCGAACCCTGAGTAGTATGCGAAGCAGCCATGAGTCGACTTAGATTTCTGTAAATCTTTTATTTTCTTCATCACTGTTTATGGTCCTTCTATTCGAGGTTCCTCTGATGTTGTTGCTCGTCATATGTGACTTTGGGAACGTTTTCCGTTGAGTATAACGGCCTTGCGGTCCGTAAAGTATAAAGTTAATGAATCTTGCTGCAAAGGTTGCAGATTGAAGTTTGAGAATGCGATGTTAACGCGTCCTTTTCGCTTCGGCTTCGCGAGCCCGCCGCTCCGGATCGGCTGGGGCACTGGCTACGTCGACGCGACGCCGGGAAACAGGCCTCTTTCATAAGCTGCTTCGCATCTAAGGGTACCTTGCATTATTTATGGCGTAGTGGGTACCTTGCATGATTTATACTAGAGCACTCGCCGCAGTGGAGCGAGCGCTCTATCACACGTCCGTATGTCAGGCAAACATTCCTTTCTGCACACCATGCACGAGCTCTCCGCTCGTTCCTCTCGTACCAGCATTTCGTTCTCTTCTTTCTTCCATACATCTAGTGGCACGCGGGGCACTGGTCACGCCGGGGGGACAGGCCTCGTTCATAAGCTGCTTCGCATCTAAAAATTCTTGCCTAAATGCTGGGCGCACTTTCAATGGCAACGAAATGTCACGATATTCATGTTTTAGGAGTGAAGCTGTTGCAGCTGGCTGTAGTTTGTCTTGTGTTGCAGTAAACTATCGTCATCATGCCGACGCGCGGTGTCTTCGCCGTCTTCTAAATCTCCCCTAACATGTGCGCCCGGCGCGCGCTGTCCGGCTGCGGCGAATTCTCCTGCGTCGGATGCAATATATAGAGATTCTTTATTTGGGAAAATTAGGTGAATAGTGGGGGTAAGTGACGCAGTCACTGTCTCTCAGGCGAGGACACCACAACCGCGACACCTGGGTGGAAAGGGGAGAAAAGTATAGAAGTTAGAGTGGAGGAGGAGGCCTGGGGAAGTTAAACGCATCACTGGGGGGAGAGGGAAAAAAAGAAGAAAAAAAGGAAACACGCGTTAAGGACATGACTGGGGAAGAGAAAAAAAACCAAAAAACACGGAAGTTCCGTTTGTTGGGGGCTTGGTCGGCGTGGTTCAGAGAAGATGGTCGGCCAGTTGCGCGGCCTCGATGTAGTTGAGACCGCGCGCAGGGCAGGGCGCACGCGATGGGCTGATCCTACCGGGTGCAGAATGTCATCTACCGTGGCAGACGGAAGTCCCAGCTGCTTGAAGGCACGAGCGAGCGCTTCGCGGTGGATGGAGAGGGCGGAGCAGGAAAGGAAGAGATGCGCCACGGTTTCCCTTTCTCCGCAGTCACTGCAGAGGGGCGAGGGCGCACCGCGGAGGCGGTGCCGGTGCTCAGCAGGCCAGACGGAACCTGTCCGCAGTGCGAGGAGGAGGGACCGTTCTTTCCTGGTCAGCACGTTTTCCGATAGAATGCGTGGTGGAGAGCCGGCGGCGGTGCGCTCGTCGGGGTGGTTTCGCACTAGCTCTCGCCAAAGGTTTCGGCGCGCTGAGTCCACGGAGTCCGCGCACGTTGTCAGTGGAACAGCTGGGTCGTGTGCTGTCTTTGCCAGGTCATCGGAAGCCTCGTTCCCCGCGATGCCAACGTGCGACGGTATCCACTGGAGAGCCACGTCGCATCCGTGTTCGCGCAGACTGTGGAGTGACCACGCCACACGTTGTGCGAGTGGGGGGGCGCGTTCCTCTTTGGCGAGCTGGCGGAGGGCAGACCTCGAGTCGGTGTAGATTGCCGCGCGGGTGACTTGCGGCGTTTCACGGATGAGGTCGGCAGCAAGGTGTATTCCTACCAGCTCAGCCGTGGTGGAGGAGGCGCGGTAGGCGAGCCGGCATTGGCGCTTCAATGCCAGCTGTGGTGCCGCGCAGGCAGCGGCCGCAGAGTGGTCCCGAAGCACGGAGGCATCAGTGAAAAACTGTGTCCTTCTATCAAGGTCCTGGTCCATTCTGGCTGCGGCTTCCTGCGCGATAGCACAGGCCGGTGTGTTGCGCTTCGAGCGCACGCCTGGGAGCTCGAAGCCGATGGGGAGCGGCAATCTTTGGTGAGGGGGGGGGGGCACGGGGGAATCTCGGGTGCGGAGTCCACGACGATGGAGTCAAACGTGTCGAGTAGTGTTCCGACACGCGAGTTGGGCAGTGCCCGCAACTGGGACAGGATGGCGGCCCCATCCGGTGCACGTTGGAGGCGCTCGAGGAGGTAGAGCGCGCGCAGTTCGCCTGTGAGTGACGCCGGCCAGGCGCCTGTCTCCGCGAGCGTGGCAGCCACTCTCGAACCGCGAGGGAGTCCGTGACACATGCGGAGAACTCGGCGATGGTCAGCGTCGATGGCACTCCACTGTATGGGGCGAAGACTGCACAGAGGAAGCGCGTAATGCACCTTGGACATTGCCATGGCCTCGTAGATGTTCATCGCGAAGGAGGCCGGGCATCCTGCTCCTCGCGCGAGGATCCGTCGGACCGCACCCTCGACACGGCGTGCTTCACGTCTCACACGGCTCACCTCCAAGTTCCACTTTAGTCTGTGGTCTATGGTAATACCAAGATAGCGGACGTGGGTTTTCCAGGGCAGCGGAACACCGTGGAGTGTGATGGGGCGGGTTGTACGCCGTTCACTGGCACGCGGGTGGACGAGGAGTGCCTCTGTTTTGGCGATGCAATATCTCGTATGGCCGAGAGAACGTGTACAGAGAGAGGGAGAGAAAGAGAGGAGGGAAAGAAAGGGATACAAAGAAAGACCAAGACAGGCGTAGAACGAAAGAAATGAAAGGATAAATGGTAGAAAGATGAGAAAAGAGATAAAAAGCAAGAGGAGGCGAGAAAGAGAGAGAGATAGAAGGAAATGGAAGAGGAGGAGAACGTTACGTACAATCACTTAACAGTAGTGACGTGACATGTTCCCACCAAAATCACGTAACGCTAGTCCCCAGACATGCTCCCGGCAAAATCACGTCACACTAGTGATGTGACGTAAAATGACGTAGCACTAGTCGCGTGACATGTACCCGCCGAAATCACGTGGCATGTTCCCGCCAAACCCATGTCGTTTAAGCGAAGAAGGGACACGGGTTTGGGAGGGCCGCTTCTTCCTCGGTAGTCCGAACACTCGCTCCGCTGTTACTTCCAGTTTTGCACCACTAGTGCAAACTAGCTTCGCCGCTACCTCAGTCTTCGCAGCAATAGTGCGGAGCTGCCACTATTTATTTGTCTTGTGGCAATGTGCAGTAGGTTTTCTACTGTGTTATTTAAACAAATGCAGAGTTCGAATGTCGACTTCATTGGCTTCAGCCATGAACTGAAATGCAGCATTGCATACTGAGCTATTCACCCCGAGATCGTTCAGTGGTCCCCTCTCGATAGTGACATCAGCAGGGGGACCCGGGTGCCGCTCAGCGCGCGAGATCTCGCTACGTGAAAGCTGCTCCGCACTGCCGGCCAATGTATTCTACTGGAGATATTGAAACATTAGTAGGCTAGCTTATAAAAAAAGATGCAGTGAGTGTTCAAGCAATATACTCCGTGAAATCGAGCGATGTTACCGTCAGGAGCACGTTCCGCATCGATTGCTCCGGGCATCGTCTGCCAGACGTCAATGTGTACATTTGCATGTGTGGCGTGGACATCTTCTCATGACTGTTCTATGGCTGTAGCGCACTCATAAAGACTCCGGCCCGTTTTAGATCCTTGACTGTAGCGTTCGGGCTTCGACTTCTGTGTCTGCGTTGTAGCATAATGAAGGTGTACAGCGTGCGGCGCGTGTTCTGCTGCCAAGCCTGCTCCGTCCGTTCATTTTCGTTGTACGTACTTTTAAGCATATGGCGAACAAAGTGTGATGTTATTCAAATAAATTAATCGATATTTCGAGGCAGCACCCTTTGATTATACCCATGCTTTCAGCACATGCTCTTTAAGCGCGTAGTAACAAGTAGGTAAAATTTTGACAATGCAATAAGTAGGCTGGGAGCGCGAGGAAAAGGGGACGCACGACGGTACAATGAAACATTGGCAGGTTTTCCAGCATTCTTTTATGCAAACCGTGTTGATCCCTACGTTGATAAATCGTCGTTTTCTGACTCCTTCGTGGTCGTCTGAAAGTACGCTGAACAGAATTAGTGTAATCATGTGAACGTAAATAAATACAAAGCTTTCGTATCGGAAAGTCGTAAACATATATTAAGTGCAGAGACGTTTAGGGCCTCGGCTTTTCGTTCATCCGTGCATCTCACAACGCGTGATCACGCTCACAGTGAAGCGGTCAATACAGGCCATAACAAGGCTAGAAATGCTCAAAACTGGTTTGATATGAACGAACAAGGTCTACAATATTATAATTAACAGGTATGAGCGAAAAGTAAGCGTAATAATTAACTTCAAATCGCTAAAAACGTTTCAGAAAGCTGCGACTGACTTCGGTGACGCGCCACCGCCTCGCCGAGCAACCAAATTCCCCTCGCCCTGCGCTTCGCGGGCGCTGCGTTGCTACATTTGATGGGTGAAACTAAAGTTACTGTATATGCTACCTTTAGGTAGCAGAGTTGTGCATCTGTCTTCCAAACGCCGCTAGCAACCATGCATTGCGGAGAAGCTGAGGCTCGGGCTAATTTTTGTATTCCTCGACGCCGCCGCGGCAGCGAACTGAATTAACACTTGTCATCAACAACCAATGTTTATCGCCGGTCTTCGACACGCCTGACATGTTAATCGGTGACACGGTAGGCATGTCGCCTGCAAAAACGAAGTGCCACTTCACCGCATAGCTGTGCTTGCTAGCCGACCTATGCGCAACTCTGCTACCTAAAGGTAGCATATACAGTAACTCTAGGTGAAACAACCTTACGGGACTCACTGCAGACAACGCGTATCTCAAAGTAACAAGCAGGAAGTACGCAAAGCGCAGCAAAAAAAAAAGTAGCGCACATGTCGCACCCCGAGTTTGCGAATCTCCCAAAAACAAGATTCTACTCGTGCAAAGAAAACCCGACATGCTTACCACAAACAATGGCGTCATCGACGCTTTGGGAAACGCAGCAGTGGGAACTGTACTAAGGGGAATCGCTGTGTTCCCGTGCTGCGCACCTCCTCAGGTTGCACAGTACTGGAGCTGCCATACGTTTTTGGACGAATGTACGTAAAACAGTCTGAGCGGTCAATTTCTCATAGAACGTGATGCGGTGATTGCACAAAATATTCAATCTTGTTATAGCGCGGTGAATAATAGAAATAAATGGCCAAAGGTACCGAAAGAAGGATGCAAAAGAGCGCTCTTTGCCCTTTGCTTGGCCCCTTTCGCCGATTTGTCATACGTTTTGCTAAGCTGTACTATCGGCGACAAATAAAACGCGAACGGCAGAGCACGTGACACAAGCATTAACTACGGTATTGTGCGCGCCGTCCAGTCATCAACACAGGCGCGCGCATTAGGTTAGGCAGCACTGCGCGATCGAAAGCATCAATGTGGCCCAGAAGCTGCAAACCGCATGAGCGTGTACATTTCTGATCATGAGGGTGCAGACTGCACCACGCGCACCACTGTTCGCGTTTCATTCGGCGCCTATAGTACGTGTAACAAGTTTTAATACGCAGTACCAACTCGCCAAATCCACTCTAGTTCCCGGAAATAAATCACTCGTCGGTGAACTCAATTTTAATTTGTCGGCGAACGCTTTGTATACACAGGTCCACGTGACTACACTGGTGAGCGTAGTGTGAATTCTTGTTCAGCCCAAGCGTTGCTTGTACAGCGCTAAACTTTGCGAATAAGCGCTAAACTTTATCGCGCTTTGCTCCAAAGCTGCGTAGAGTTTCATTAACTCGCTTGGCGAGACGTTCGCGCTTTCAGGTAAGATATTTAGCCCGATGAATTACACTACTAACTCGGGAGCATGACCCTGACCGCGATGGCTGTCGGTATGTCGAACATACATTAAATGTAAACGTTTCTTAACCTCATGTAATGCTGGCAGCCATCTATGGCACTAACACTAGAAAAAGATGCAGCTATTAATCGAGGAACGTCGTGCTACGCGAAGAAACTGTAGTCAAAATGCAGCTGTTCTTGCCACAGCACAGGAGACGACAAAATGCGAATCCTCCTGCTTGCATCACCGGAGCACCGTTCGCCGCGCCGCCAGCGGCGGCGCACGTGGCGAATATAATCAAACACGTTGACCGAAGGTTCTAGGTTCAGTACACCAGCCAGCGGCAAAGTTGTTTTTCCATATACTCTAATTCCTTTCCGTTTATGTCATAATTACCATACGTGTGCGCATGGGGGTGGGGGGGTGCGAAGTTACCAAAGGAAACCGACCGCACGCCTATATTAATTCCAACACTCTAGGTAAAAACTACAAATAACATCCCCTATAGGTTACTTCGATTCACTGCCGGGTGATTTCATTAGGTTGTCGGTATTAAAGAAACCAACCCTTCAACCCTTGATCATTTCTCTTTCTTTCGTTCATAATGAGCTATGAAATAGTGAATTATCGTAGTGTATCACCTTCTCTAGTGCCTTTAGTATCGCTAATTCGATAGCCACATTGATCCACACTGCAGAGGCGAATTTATTTTGTTTTCTGGGAGGCTGTGCGTTCATTTCGCGTTATTTTATTGCGACAGCCAATATTGAGGCATTCATAGCAAAACATTAGTTAGAAGTGCTTGCGACGCTGCGGAGTGTGACGCAAGCAAGCGCAGCAGAAGGGGAAGCGCAAGTGAAGCGTCCGTCCTCTCTATTCAATCCGGCTGGGAGCAGTACAGCCGTCCGCCGCGCAGCCACGGCCGGGGAAGGCGGCCCGTGCCCTGTCTTGCAGGTACTCAGCCGCGTTTACAAACGCTGAGCCAGGCGCCACGGCTCTCCCAGCGAGTGTGAATATTCTTGGAGTGATATGTGTCTGTGTTCGCGTTTGCCTGGGCGTGCATGGGACCATGCTCTTTGGTTAGTGTGGGAATGCGTCCTTAAATATATAGGTCCGATAACACTGTATAGCTGTCGTCGCGCAGGTGCCTAATGGACTACTATTTCAATCGGCGCTTCGCCTGTCGGGCGAAAGTGATTTTTTGTCATTGCACTGCGCAATTCATGCCAGTTACGGTGCCGTTTCTGCATCGGCCATTGAAGTAAAGTCGCTGATTTCATTTTTCAGCGGTTTTAGGGCAGCCTAAGTCACATTCTGTTAATATTTGTAAATTGTTGATCCGGCCACTGATTTAGAAGGTATATGACCCCCAAGGACCTTGAGCATAAGGAATCATCTTGTGTCCTCGCATTGGAAGCAATTTTTTGTGGTAAGTGGAAGAACTGTTGGGACGTGTATAAAACATCGAACCACTTCGAGCCTAGAAATTTGCGGGACAGAGGCAGGCGGTTGTGATCGACTCTACAGCAAACATGGATATGCATTCGTCTCAATTATGGAGTAATTTCCAGATCAGAAGCGTTTGTTAACAGCCAGCGTGGTCGCCGAACGTATCTCCTTCTCCTTTGCTGGCATCACCTTCAACAGCCTTTCCTTTCCGCAGTATACTCATCTAAACTGGACATGATGCATGATACGCAACTACCAGTGTGTTGTTCGCGCTCTTTCCTTGCTTTATAAGACTGTCGAGTGACAGCTACAAAAATTTCACGCGTGTGGGGTGTTTCGTAAAGTTACCTCATTAGCAAATGGCTCCTTGTTGAATCTCAGCCAATTGCTTGATTTTATTATTATCAAGGTTTATTACCATTCTCACGATTTATTCAGGTGGGAACGCGGGCGAGTAACACGGAAACTGATAGTTTATATACGCGATGGTAAGAATAGGCGATCAACTGCGGCAGACTTGAACGTGGAAGCATCGACCATAAAACACGATGACAGCAAGGAAGCGGTTTCATTCACGGCTTCTCCGCTCAAAGCCCAGATGTGTTCTATCGAAGCACTTAATCTGAAGTAACACGGAACGATGTTCGTCAAAGGGCTCTGTTATCAAATTGATTGCGCTTGTTTAACTAACTAGTGTTAATTCAAAAAGGGCAGAAGCTCAACGGGAAATTGAAACTTGAACAGATGAGAGGGCGTGAACACAGGGTGTAGCTGGAGCCGACGTTTTGACTAGCGAATTTGTCTTCTTCGAGGCTGCGACAAGGTTGCAACCACGAAGAAGACAAGTCCGCTTGTCGAAACGTCTGCTACAGCGAGAGCCCGTGTCCATGAATTCTCATCTCTTTGACCGGTGCTTCCACTTCGAAACGGCAAAACGTCAGACGAAATGTAATCGGTACGAGTCAATAAACTGTCATATGCATAAATAGGAACGCTCTCCCTATTCATTACGTGGGAAAGAACTATAGCCATAAAGGCCAAAGTTCTTCACCGTTAACTGTTGCGCTTCAGATAGGACACAGCACCCTCACAAAACTGCGCAGTTTTGTGAGGGTTCCGTTCACGTTGTCGTGCTCGTGTCTTTCTTGTGTGTGTTGTCCTTACTAACGGCAAGATGTCATACACTGAGCAATTGTCTGGCTCTGATACCAAGAGAGCCTTCGAGACAGTTATTTGCCTACACGCTGCGTGGCGTCTAAGCAAATTAAAATGCCACATGTGCCTGCTACACGTGTCCCACCACACTGACCTGTGGGTAGTTCCTACTTAGCCATTTAGCTGTCTAAATAGCAGCAAGAGCCTGTGGTGCCCAGTTGTTGCCTACTTGTCATCTTCTGAACCTACGTCGTTGCGAGTCGTTTTTCTTTTTTTTTTTTTCACAGATGACACGCATGAGTCCGGCCACCCTGTCCCGGTATCCAGCGGGGTATCTGGTCTCCATCATCGGAGTCGACTGCGGTGTGATAACAACGACTTTCACTGTGGTCACGAGGATCGGCTTTTCACTCCTCTTCACGCCTGTCATGTACTATGTCCTTTGGGTTCGACTAGGCACGATTCCCGTACTCTGCGGCGTCACCTGGCAGATATTCGTTTTACTGTTACTCATTCCTGCCATGAAACTTCAGCGAGAATTGTGGGTGAGAGTCTTTGTACCTCTATGACTACTTCTTGCTAAGCTCATTTTAATGCTGTCGATGGCGCCAAGCAATATATGTTAAAGGGGCCCTGCAACACTTTTCGAGCATGCTCAAAAAGCGCTGCCGATCGGTAGTCGAGGCTCCCGAGAACACGCGAGCCAAATATTACAGCGATGCGCACGGCCTGGAATTTACAATAAATTCTCAAAGTCAGCTGAAAATCGCTCCCTCTTCTCTCGACAAATGATGTATTAGTCCGCAAAATATGACGCGATTGTCGGCAGTTCCACCATTGGCTGATGTTATAATCAGGATAACACCCTCATTATTACTTTCGTTGTTAATTTTGAGTTCAATAAGTAGATAATATGTATGTTTATATTCTGTTATCGCGTTAAAAACACCGAACAAACATTAATATTAGCACTTCCGGTCTCACCGACAGCTCGTCTGCTCGTAGTTGCGTAGTTCCGTTTTCTTCGCCATGCGCAGTGCCGAAAACGTGATTATTTCTGTGCTTTTGACCATCGCCGGTTGCCGTTGAGAGTGGCAGCCGTTCGCGTGTTGCCTCGTCAGCTGAGAACTGCATCGTCGGCACGTTCTCACGACCGACCGAGGCACGGGCGCAGCGTGTCTCCGATAACAATGCTGGCGTCCGGTAATGGCGGCGCTTCGGGGTCGTCTGCCAGTGCCGTCTTACGAGGCGGTGTATCGGAGTATGGGCCGAAACCGATCTCAGCTGTCATTCGTTCCAAACGAGCGCGCAGGTTTGCTTCCATGGTTGGCAGAGCGATGAAAACACTACGGCGTTCGAGGTGCACACCCAACATTACCAAACCGACGCGCAGTTTTCAAGCACGCGCGTTATCGGCTCCGCTCGACGAGAACGACGCAAGCCGACCGGAAGTGGCGGCACAGACCACGTGGTTGCGCCCAGACGTCAGAGAGAAAAAATGAAGAAAAAAACTCCGCCGGCGCTCTTGGGCGGAGCCTCGCTCCTCTGCGCTGCCTCCCTCGACTCGCTGCCTAGCTTTCCGCGCGCTCGCAGCGTTGAGTTGAGGGAGAAAGCTGCGGAACGTGATCTCTATAATTTGGTAACACCACTTAGACTTGACGGATTCGAAAAAATTTTGCGGCATATGACACGTGTAGAGTCATACGTCAATAATGAGACTATTCCAATATAACTAAGAAAGGTGTTGCAGGGCCCCTTTAAAAACAGGATAGCACAGTGTGTCATAGCACTTCAATATATCTGACCTGCAGAAGTGAAAGCTCATAATGTGGTTAACATTCTTAGCAAATTTGCGTATACCTATCCATCTAGGTAGTATCTAACCTGCTCGGTCAATAAAGAACAGCGCGAAACTTTATGCGATGCTATGCGTAGTCGATCCCGTATCAACGAGGTCTTCAGGCACATCAGCCTGATGAAAGCTCGGCCTCACTAAAACTAGCGAGAAGTAAGTGATCAATTACGAACATCAGCACGCGCAGGCCTGCCACTGGTGCAATCTCAGAGGCCGCGCAATCTCGAAGAGGGGACAAAGTGCGCGCCGCTAGATGGCGCAACGCCTTTAGAAAAGTTAAGGTCGCTGAGACCTAGAAAGTACCACAACAATGTTATCTGCGCCGCCGCGCCGCCAATTGGTAAATCACTCTCACCTGATCGCTTTTCTTCATAGATAGTCCACGCCGCTCCTTGGCGACCACGCTGACAGAGATATCTTTCGGGCACGCCACATTTTTGCGCTCTCAGTGTGGTCTGATTGTGCGTATATATAAGTTGGGGCATTTAGTTTTTGTGTACAAAACAAAATCCAGAACAAACGCCCAGTTGATGTGCATTTTCCCTGCTTGCACCGAATAAAACGCGACAAGTTCCCTCCCACGAGCGACGCACAGCTGGCTTTCCGAGTTGCTTTCTCTGATGAACATTTATATTAGGCATCGCATAAGGTGCAATGTAATATTGCATGTGTCTCTGTTTCGCAAGGCACTGAACTTTATAAGGTGTTTTCCTAGAGTGGTAAGACCGATAACGATAAGGAAGATATTTCAAGAAAGATATTTTAAGATAAGAAACGATCAGAAAGATAGTTTGCTGGAATAGTCAAGAGCGAACGCTCTTGATATATCTGATATACGTGTAGCGAAACGGACTGGCCAGTGGGAAGTATAAATTTTGAACTAAGCGCCTTCATAATCAGGGGCTTCACTTGCACAGAATTTTCTAGCCTCAACTATAAACCTCTATATCACCACCAAGTTCCCAGTGAAAAGGCGTTTGCAACAGCCGGAGGCAATTGCCTGTTTTGGTCAATAAATTGTAAACTGCATGCCTTAACTTGCTTTCAGGGACGTGTAATAAAATGCCGTGACGCTCGACTAAAGAAGGTCACGGATATATTGTCCTCAGTACGACTGGTGAAGTTCTACGCCTGGGAGGAAACGTTCGCCGATTCCTTGACGAAGCTGAGGCGTCCAGAAGTCCAACATATGTTCCGCCTCAATGTCACGGACGGCCTGTTGGACTCACTTTTGGTCTCCACCAGTTCTGTGGTAAGTTCGCATCTACAGCGATTTAACTGAGTGTCTCTACTGTAGTTCATCTAAAGTGAGCGAACGGCAGTGTATATAGGTCCGTTCGATTCACCCTGCACTACCTGTACTGGTTCATGTTGGTGCCGTCAGGGTGCAGTAGTCACGCAGGGAGTGTTCCCACTAGCGCCCTCACTGAAACGAATGCAAGAGTGCAGATGTTGTGGAAGCCTTCTGCTACTGTCAATTGTCGCCCGGCGAGTTCTAACGTTCGTGAAAGTCGTGCGCTGCTGCTATTACGTCACCTTTGAACACCGTGCTACGCTAACCGTGCTTTGAATCAGCGATAGACTCCCTTCCCGCGGTAGTTGAATTAGCAATGGAGATGGTCGATTCAGACAGCGAGGATGATGAGTACGACGATGTCGTAGCAAGGCTCGCGTTTAGGCTTGTGAGACAAAGAAAGAATCAGGCACCAAGCTACTGAGCCAATGTCAACAAATATCTTGACTTAGTATTAAGGAGACTCTACCGCGTTTCGCGGGTGCGGCACGCTCGATGCATTTGCAGCACGTTTTGAAGATTCTTGGTTTTACCCAAACGCGGTAGGGACGCAGCTGCCATTGTGTGCCGAGAAAACGTGCCTGGTGGATTTAGCTTATCGCCGGTATCATTGCAGTATGTATTTCCTGACCGACCGCTTTGAAATCGCGGAATCTTCCGTAAAAGCAATCGCGGACTGGGTCATTGTAATCGCATTCCTTAATGCAGTGTGAGCCGAAGTGATATGTGGCCGAGTACCGAAGAAAAAGAACAGCGAAAGGCGGGACTTCTGGCTGCAAGCAATAAGACAAAGCCGAGAAACACAGTGAGCTGCTCTGATGGCAGTCACATAGAGAAGAAACATTCTTTATTGTGAGGTATGAAAAGAATAAAGCCTCAGCCCGCACCATAATAATATAGCAGGCAAATAGAGAAGAAACAGGCCGCGGGAGACCCACTTCAGAAGGGAGAACGTTTGGGCGTGTTGGTCATTCATCGTTCATCAGCAACCATAGCGCAACAAAGAACACGGGACAAGGATGTGACCAGGACAAGCGCTTACTATCAACAAAGGTTTTTATTGCAGAAGCAGAGCATATATAAGCACCCTTTGAAGCTGCAATAATGAAATGAAAGAAGGTGATAGACACGTGTCTATGCCAAGAATTCATGCTCTTTCACAGATAAAAGGACAGACGGAATACTGACACATCTGTTACGTGCCTTGGCTATCTCTGACGCCTCTACGATTTCTCTGGTCGTTATGTCACGGTGCCGATACAGAACAACTGTCTGATTGAACAGTGGAGGGCACTGTGGCTTCGCGTCACACTTCTTACAATGGGCGGCAAGGTGTCCGTCAATGGCAGTGTTCCTGATTTTGTTGTTGTGCTCGAGCAAGCGAACGTTGAGGCATCTGCCAGTCTGGCCTATGTAATGCCTTCCACATGAAAGAGGAATGCTGTAAACAACGCCTCTTGTGCACGAGACGTACGCGTTTTTGTGTCTGATGCAGGGGCGTAGCCAAGGGGGGGGGGGGGGGGGGGGGGGGGGGGGGGGGGGGGGGGGTTGGGGTTCAAACCCCCCCCCCCCCCCGAATTTTTTCAATTTTGCTTGCGTATATAGGCACGCACACATACAAACGCACGCACGAACATACATAAAGTATGGTTGAACCCCCCCCCCCCGAAAAAAATTTCTGGCTACGCCCCTGGTCTGATGGAGCAAACAGGTTTCCGCTTCCCTCGTCGGACAACTCAACTGACACAAACTCAAAAGCTTGTGTCAGTTGAATTGTCCGACAAGGAATCTGAAATCTCTGCTATCATGAAATCTCTGCTATAGAAGCAAGCTTTGCGTTGATTGCTTGTATAAACAAGACAGCCGTGGTTAAAGGTATGCAGTCCACGCTGAAATAAACAGGCCGCTGAAGCTCTACTGTAAACGCAGTGTGCTAATACTGACTTTTGTATGACAACAAGAATATCAAGAAAGGGGCGCCATTATGCGTTATTTGCACGTAAAATGGATGGCTCACAGCATTGATTAAGCAGGTATGCACATGAGCGCCACAATATATGTTTGTCCGTTAAATTGCACGCAGCTGGCCATCATTCTGTTCGGAACATGGGCACTGTTTAATCCCGGAAAGGAATTGACTGCATCCCTCTCGTTCAGCTGCATCTACACCCTGTCCCTTCTGGATCCAGCTTGCAGCAACGTCGTTTCCATGCTAAGACTCATTGTGCTGGTAAGTCTTCTATGGCTAGTGTTCTAATGAGCAATATATTGGTCACATGACCTGAAGCTGAGAGGTAAATAAAATATGTCGTTTCCTTTTATAAACCGCACTAGAGTGTACTAGAAGGTTCTGGTACACTCTAACCGCGCTATCTCTCTTCGGTCGTCCTGTGCTCGTGAGTTATATAGACGATTTTGTGCAGCCGGTTTGTGGTGTTAAAATCGGATGGCGCCACCGGCAGCGCTGCTCAATGTGTTTTCACCCGCGCCGTGTCGTCTGTTCGGCGTCTCTATAGCGCTTGCGTGCACGCGTTGCGATGAGCAGACGGAAGCGCCGGAAGAAATACAACATGGCGGCACCCGTCGATGCGGGTTCCTTCCGCTTCAAATTTATCACGTCGTTGTCGTGTCCCCCAAGCTCGAAAAGAATGCTTGCATTTGCTTTGTATTTGCATCCTGATGCTTCGAGAGCAATGTATTCGTCACTATTTTGCACAATTTCCAAGATCTACTATCAAATCTTCGGAGACATGGCTTAGCAAGCCTGGCTGAATAAACTTAATAACAAAGCCAAGACATACCTGATGCTTTGTCACAGCGGGAGATGACACAAAGCTGTAGGCGATTCCACTATTTATTCATTGCTTTTAGCGCACCGGACAAACAGCAAGCGCGAGTTCGGATCGAAGCGGGTGGTCGCGCCTGCATGGGTGCTGTCATGTTGATTTGTAACCACAGTTACTGGCGGTTTGTAATACAACACTTCATGGCGTACGACATAAATTCGAAGTAGAATGAACATATATGACGGATCGCTTTGGCGTAGTACGTACCAAACAAATGCAAATGCGTGAACCTACCGAACTTTTCACCGATTACATGAAGAAGTACGTTTTGGTGCGCAAGCATGTGACTTGCTTACTCCGTGCTGCAACCAGCATGCGTGGTCGACCAAGGCCACTTCGCTGGGCCAAGAGACACGTGAACAAAACATGGCTGCGCCCGTGCGCCATCGTCCATAAAGCACGCAATCCTACCTCACAGCAGTGTGGCTTTAGACGTCAGGCATACGTTAGAAGCACAGAAAAACCGGTAGAATTTAATTTATGGGAGCCTTCCTATCCGGTCATGTGTTGTCGTATTCTACATCTGCGATCTCCAGTCGCGGTCCCCCAGTCCATTCTTGCTTGGAAACTTACACGTAATCGGAACTTGCCGCAGCTACTGAGCATTCCGACATATAAAATGAATGATTACGCTATTCACGATGAAATGACAACTGGTCTAAAAGTACCCGACTACAACGGGACGTGCAGAAGTGTGTAGCAGCCGATGTGGTTTCTCGGCAATGAGACGCAGCAAAAGGGCATTTTTTTTCGAGAGCAGCTTGCAAGCGCCGGCATGGCTAAGTGGTGAGATAGCCAACTCCCACGGAAAGTATCCGGGTTTGCAGGCAGACATATTTTTGCTCCTTATGAGCGACAGCTGCGACGGACAGCGGCGGACAGCATCGCCACCAAAAACGGCTATTGAGAGAGAGAGAGAGAGAAATGTTTTAATCAAAAGCTGGAAATGTCTGCCTGGCTATTCGCCTGACATGCTACTCCAGGTGCTCCAGGGTGATGATTATGACATATGCACTGACAACCACACGTACATACATAGACTACACTGTTTACAAAGTTTCGGTCAGGTTTGTGGCCCGCAAGAAAGTCAGCAGCGCTTTCGTTGCGCGTAACGCACAGGTGCTGTTTTGCCATGGGCCCAGAATTGAGGCTATTGATGTAAGCTCACAACAGCTTACGCAGTACAAGAGATTTGATTGTAACTTTTACCATGCAGAGAAAGGCAATCACCGATCTCGCATCGATCTAAGACCTAATCCAAATGTGCGCGCAATAATATTTTATTCCTGCAGCCGTTGTAACGGCCAGATCGAGATGTCTACAGCCTGCATAAACAACTATCTTAATCGTCGAAAAAACTGACAGCGCTGTCGCACGTACGACGGGGATATGCATGAACGCTGAGCGTGTTTTTCCAAATATTAAACGTGCGAAAGCAGCAGATATAGAAAAAATTCACAAAGTATGCTATAAGGCATACCCTAGAAGACAGTGAAGTGTAATCCAATGTGTCGTACGTGCGGCGTGCTGTTGTAAAACAAGCTGTGACAGTCTTGCACTTGGTTTTGAAGAGTCGCAAATAATAGTGTCGAATTACATTATTGCATGTATTGGTGGTTGAGAGAACTATTCTTTGGGTTCGCAGGCAGTTTTCGGGCTCAAGAGAATCTCGAAGGCATGCACAGAACCGGAAAGAAATGAGGACACCAGTACTTCGGAAGACGACGCGCTCCCTCCAGGTAAGTATCCGAGAACGAGCTCACAATGCCACCGGGTGTCTTGAGCTAACGCTAAGGTAAAAGTGTTTTGCACTTTCTGGCACCCTTAACTTGAGTGAATCACTTCTGATTATACTGATTCACTTTAATGTGCTGCAGTGAAGAGAGGACGACGACGAAACATACGAGAGAGCAAGGCTCAGTGTCAATGGTAGCCACGGGAAGCTCGCGCTTGCCCGGATTTTGGCTGCTTGACGCCTGCCGCTCTACCCTTGACGTTGCTCGACTTTCGCTGAAGTTCACGCGTCAACAATGTTACAGTACCTTCATTCCCTCTTAATTCATATCAGCAAGCGTTGATTCACGCTGAAGTAACCTAATTCATTCTTAATGAGAATGAATTAGGTTGCTTAAGTTGCCTAAGATTCCCCTTCTTTCCTTGGTTCATTCATGATTCAAGCATAAGTCACTTGCTTCACTATTGATTTGCCTGCAAGTCGCCTTATTCATTTCTGACTCCCACTTAATTCAATTGATTCTTTCGTGATTCACTTTATTCTATCCTGATTAACACCTTATTGACTTTAAGTTCGCAAAGTATTCATTTTAATATGTACTCCTCATCATTGGGGACTATTATTTTGCTGTTTCACGGATCGAGACTTTTGGTGACATTCGTGTTGACGCCTTCGACAGCGAAGGCCGCCGTATTTTCCGACCATTGGGCCGTATCAGGCTTTCAGTGGTGTTCCTTTCTGGAACTCTAGCTTTAGCGTACACGCAGTTCAGTTTTCTTGTAATTATTGCGCATGTTTACTGCGCGAATCAGCTATGGAAAGCTACTGTAAAGCAAGCTACTTATCTCAGTGAGCTACTACTGTTACATCACCGATACTCGTGATATCTTGGCCCTATTGATATGTTGGTGAAAACGAGACAGCAAAAGGGTTCCCGGCTTCACGAACGCGAGAGGCAGAGTTGGGCACCTGAGCCGTGATCGCGGGAAGGCGTTTCGTTTCTTGCTGGCGCTTCTCTCTTTGCACCAAAGCAATTACTGCGCGACATTCGACCGTCGACGTCATTGCCTTTCAGTACCGCTTCTTGCAGCAGTTTTAGTAGTCAGTGCTATCGCACTAGAAGCAGTAGACGGTGCAGAGACACCACTGGTGCATGTGGAAACTACACTGCACTGGTGACGAGGTGGCACACGCTAACACGACGCGAAATGCAAAGCATGTATGGCGTCGTCACCGAAGCAAATCGGTGCATTTGGAGTATTGCACCGAACGTGGAGTTTCCTACAATAATGCGTTGGTTTATGTCCTGATGCACTACTTCACCGCTCCCAGACGGCGACGCCGCCCTCACCAACCAAGTTCACTGTCAGAAGGTGTGAAATATATAAGGCGCATTTGTGAAGCCTCGCGCACGTGCGTCGGTAGCGCAGTGGGTAGAATGCCAGACAGCTGACGTCGCGGACCGAGGGGTCGTGGGTTCGACTACCAGGTCCTATCCTAATCACGGAACCTTTATCTTCTGGTTTTTCTTTGTCATTTGCTCATGTGCATTTTACCGACGTCACTTCCGTGACGGAAATGGCGTTAGTGAATTCTTGGTAGACCTCGGCATAAAGCACTTTCTGGTTAAAAATGTTTCCGTGGTGAACATAAAATCGCTTCAACCGCAGTCTGCATCTTAAGTAGGATGCAGGTTGTGGATATGAAGCTGTGACGAGCAACAGCTGCATTGGGCAGCGCGGATTTTTCTTAAATTTGTGACTGAATGTTTGATTTGCAGTTGCCAGTAAATATAATTCACGAATTGCTGGCAGTATAATTTCTCTGTGTAACCTTGTCGTGTATTTTACTTTTCGCGTACAACATATTTTTAGGCACTTTATAATTTCCACAGCAATACGTCAACCGGGAATGGCTAACGTGCAAACGTTTCTCGCTTATTACCCTACGCTGCTGGTGCTGGGCCGGTCATAGCACTGAATAAAATAGAGACATTGTAATCTCTCCCTAGGCTCCATCTGCCTCGACGATTGCTCATTCACGTGGAGCAATGAGGAAGCATCCATTGGAACAAGTGTGGAAGCTGCGTTACGTGACGTGAGCCTGAAAGTTGAGCCTGGTTCCCTGGTTGGCATTGTGGGCTCTGTTGGAAGCGGGAAATCAACCCTGTTGAGCGCACTTCAAGGCGACGTGCAACAAATAAGCGGTCGCTGCAGGGTCATGGTGAGTGCGCAGGTACCAGTTGGCGCGTGCGTGGAGCTTCCAGAGTTTGGTGGGCAATGTTGTACCCGACTAACCTAACAAATGTCACCACCTGTAACGACTGTTCGGATGGATCAGGGGCGAATGCGGAATTGTTTTTCGAAGGGGGGGGGGGCACCTCCACGATGTGAAGTGGGGCAGGGCAGGCAGATGTGGTCGAGTGTCATTTTGTGCTGTGTATGCCATAGCAAAAAAATTTCGGGGGGGGGGGGGGGCGGGGTTCGGTGTGCCCCCTCCCCCTCTGGCTACGCCACTGAGATGGATTCCACATTGCACAAAAAAATGTTCCACTCTATGAAAGTGGTTGCCCAGCGATTTTATGTAGTACACGGCACAAACGGTGACAGAAATTCGGCGAAAGGTACCGGAAGACCTTTTGGAATTTAACGTATGCTCCTCATAGCTCTTCCACCTCAGTTTGTGTGGGCCAGAAGTACAGCGCGCTTATTTTTACCAGCGGAGCAGTTTATGCTCGGCTTATCTTCGTACAGCGTTCGCAAAACCGGTTACCACCATGACGGCGCGCGCTTTCTTCGTCATCTTCTTCATATTCTACTTCGCTCCCAGAACGCATACGCCGCTCTTAAAGGAGAGTTCAAGACAGAACAAAAAGATCAAGACAAAAAAGGGTCAAAAGATTAAAAAAACAGAGATCAAGACAGAAATAGAAAAAAAGACAGAGAAAGAAAGAACGGGATAGAAAGAAATGTAGAGAAAGAGATAAAAAGAAAGAGGAAGCAAGAAATTGAAATAGAGAGAGAAAAAGAAGGGAAAGAGAAGAGGACGGGAATGGGAAGAGAAAGAAAGAGAAACAGAGAAATAGAGAGAGAGAGAAAGAGATAGAAAGAAAGAGGAAGTGTGAAATAGAAAAAGAGAGAGAAAGAATAAAAAATTACACATCATCTTCCCCTACGGGCAACCATGGTGGAATGCGAAAGCATCGCGGGGGGTGCACATCGAGTTTACGTTTCTCTTATGTCACTTATGAGACGGTGGTTGTCGAGGCGTTTGAATTACCGCTTGCCGACGCTGACGTTTACGTTCGGCTTCCCGAGCCTTCCTCTGATCCGCGGCGGTGGCGCTGCCGCTGCAACTAGCGCCGACGTTGACGTTGTTCATGGCGTTTCGCACACCGTTCCACAGACATAGAATGACGGAAACACAGCGAACGCACGCTTTCGCAGCCAACTCTCCCCCTCACCTTGCGCTCACGCGAGAAGAGGGGGAGAGTTGGCGCATGCGCATATGGGTGCGGACTCCGCCGAACGGGCACTGCCCCGAGCATAAGATGCTTTCACATCTAAAAAAGAAAGAGGAAAGGAACGCGACGTAAAATCGAGCAAAACTAGTCACGTGACTTGTTCCTGCCAAAATTGCCTTGCACTAGTCATGTGGCATGCAATCACGTACCGCTAGTCACGTGACATTTTCCCACCGAAATCACTTAACAATAGCTACGTGACTTAAAATCACATAACACTAGTCACTTGACATGTTCCCGCCGAAATCACGTAACACTAGTCACGTGACATGGTCTCGCCCAAATCATGTAACACTAGTGGCGTCACATGTTCGCGCAAGATAAATTATGTAACATTAGTCGCGTGTAATATTCCCGCCTAAGCAATGTTTGTGCAGTGCAAGAGGTCAAGCGTGGGTGGACAGCACCTTCCCTTGGAGATCCTGACACTCCCTCCACGGTTGGTTCCAGCCTTGCACCACTACTGCAAACTGCGCAAATGTATCTGTTTATTCAAGGGAAGCTTGTTACGAGTTACAGATTCCAGTAGCGGCGTTGTCTTGCGCAAAAGAACGTGGCGCTGAATGCGGTCTTCGAAGGTACGCCGGTCACGTGCGCATTTTTATGCATCGCGATTCAATATTTGATGCTCCAATAATTGGCTTGTCGGCAATCAGCCTTTTCCGATATAGCAATCTGAGCTTTTATAGAGGTTACTTGACATTTCACGTTCGCACATTTCGATATTTCCTGGATATGAAGGCATGACTTCTCGTTCCGGCACCGGCGCCGGAACGTCCGTCATTAGGCACGATGCCAACTGCTTAGGCACACCCTCACGCGCTGCCCGCGACCAATCAGAGCCGTTTCACTTTCGCCGAAGAGGGAAAGAGAACGAAAGGGTGTCTTTCCCTCTTCGGAAACCAAGCGCCTGCTTCGTTTCCGTCTATACAAAAAGAAAGAAAGAAAGAAAGAAAGAAAGAAAGAAAGAAAGAAAGAAAGAAAGAAAGGAAGAAGTAGGTGAGGCACACACACTCCAAGCTTTGCTTGCGCCCAATCTCACGATAGGGGAAGGGCTCCTGAAATCATTTTTTTTTGGATGTGGGTTATGTCTTCATCTTCCCATATATTATAAAATATTGTTTAGGCAAGAAAGAAAAGACGCGGGGTTTTAAAGTAGGGCTTTAGTAAAACAAATTCAGTCGTTGCGAATAATAAAAGTACCCAATCAGGAAAGCTGGAATGTCTTCAAGGTATTGTGCTTTGGGACTCAACTTTGTTAACTGACGGCGATTGCCAGCCGTAGCTATGCGGAGAGCTTCAACGGAAAAAGCTTCTGTGGAAGCATTACCTCAGAAGTTCTCCGCATTTCTTATGAAGATTTTGGCACGAACTGCTTTTCGCTCCCGTTCTCGGCGAGCTTCAAGTCAACTTGAGTCATATGGCATATCCTTTATCCGGATCGTCAAACGGGAACATCCGGGCATCGTTGCGAGAACAAAACGGCACCATTCGGGACATCAGTCAAAAGTTAATAAAATAGGATATTGGGCCTCCGAGCGTTTTTACAGGGCTGCATCGCACACGGTAGTTACTTCCTGAATGAGTTACCAGAACTTACGAGAACGGAAATATGGGTGAGTCTGTAAGAATTCATCATACAGCAGGTAGCGCAAAAAATACGGCGACACAGGAAAGCAACATAAACACCAGACGAGCGCTAACTTCAAACTAAAATTTATTCTCAGAATCCACGCCTATTTATCAACCAGCAAAGATTAAAAGTCTCTAGTCGGAGCACGCGTACTGGAATCGCTCGCGTTCACTTTTTAGCGTCTCTTGGCTGCGTTACATTTAGCGTATATCATTTTTGTATTAGGAGCCGATCAAGATGTTTCATGCTATGCATTGTGGAATAAGATGTACGTTCTTAGATGACGATGTGCTGTTTTGGTCTTTGCTGGTTCAGAAATAGGCGTGGACTCTGAGAATAAATTTTAGTTTGAAATTAGCGCTCCTCTTGTGTTTATGTTGCTTTCTTGTGTCCCCGTACTTTTTGTGCTACCTACTCTATGATGAATTACTAGAACTACTGCTTTCGAGTTCTTCTTAATGGTGGTTCAGTTATCACGGAAGCTGTAAAATTATTTCACTCATGTTTTGTGTGCCATGTCCAATAGCGACGTTCTCGTGGCAGACACAGGGCACCATGAAGTTAGTTGTCATCATCAAACACCATACGCCGCAGATAGTTGCCACGAGGTTGATGATGACGCCGATGAGTGATTACTTCAGAAGGACGGAGGGAGAGAAACTTAGGAGAGACCATTACGTCACGCAGCCAGCCTCGGTAGGCGAACGCTCCGTGAAGCCAGCAGTGTCGGCCCAACTCGTGATTTTTTTGCATGGAGATTACGCAAGAAATGATATTTGGCGAGGCTTTTGCCATTGGTGCCCCGTAGCTTTAATGCCTGCATGTTCGGCAAAGTTCGGCCAGCTCACAGAGGAGGTTGAAAAACAGGAGTTAACCGGGAGTACTAATACCTTCCGCGCGCTTTGACGTTTTGATCATGCAGTGGGTCAACCTATTCAAAAAATGTGGCTAGTATCGTCTCCAAGCAATCTGCTTTGCCGGGTACCAATTTATGCTTGCATCTACTCTTGATTACGAGCCAGTCAAGTTTTAACCTTAGCGACGGAAGAATAGTACCTCTTCTCATCCTGTTGTGGAACAAGACATTGCCCACTGGAGCTTTCAGTGCTTTGAAATGTACTTTTTATGTCTATGATTGCCATTGTACTTACCATTCAGTGGCTATCACATCAGTCAGCCTCTGCCGCCAAGTAGGTTCTGCGGGGCCCACGTTTACTACCGTGTCTTTTGTTCGCAGGGAACCATAGCCTGCATGCCACAGAGTGCGTGCATCTACAACATGTCGATAAGGGACAACATCTTATTCGGGAAACCGCACGACGCGTCCCTATACAATAGGGTCCTGTCTGCTTGCGACCTCTTGAAAGACATGGCTGGATTTCCCACGGGAGACCTCACAGAGGTTGGACAAAAGGTACGCCTAGCCGATGTATCCGCAACTCAGAGGTAATATTAAAAGCTGCAAATGTGGGTTACGACAACTGGCGTTTAAATACAGACATCGTTTAATTGAATAACGTATATCATCATATTCCAGCACAATCAGATTGGAAAGAGGAAGATAATGCCAGCTATGTTCAATGTTCAGAGAAAGAGAAATATACGTGTTGTGTTCAGGTCAATTCTGTTGGAAACTCACAGATTTTTCATTTGAGCTATGTGCGGCCGTAAAGAAACAGGTCTCACGTCTCATGGACGGCCTGTAAGTAATAGGTCTGGCATCACCGCCCTTTTGTTCTGCAGCGTCGCGTACACAAAAGACACAGATGAGACCATGGCATCGCGTGTCACCGGCCAAACATTCTGTATGAACAAAGGGGGCATGGACACTGGCACCACCGAGGCTCTTTAAGCCTACACGAACCAACACGAACGTCTTTAAACGTACACGAACCACATGCGTCGGCTTCTGCTTGCGACAACTTATCATTGCACCCTAAAGCAAACCAGGGGAGTGCCGGTACGGCACATTACATACGTTTCTTTATCCGGAGTTTCAGCATCTGGACATTAAGATGTGCTCCATAGCTATTCGCTATGATGAAGAAGCCTCATGGTAGCGTGTGTCTCTCAGCATTCTTCATTGTCGTTGGGCATAAGGCGCGCAGCCGCAAAAACCATAAATTTGCGTGGATGGTAGCTTTGTGCACGCAGTTGGCGATTTCGGTATCCTCATTAGCATTTAGATGTCTGGGTGCATAAAGTACGGGAGCGTGGGCAACGCATGCATATGAACGGTTACGCAACAGCTGGAATGCAAAGCATAAATACTGCAACTAAATGTAAAACTTCACACCGCCCTTTATGCTTTTGCCTAGGACTACTCGAAGGCGAAAGCCTTGTTCAGTTTTCCCTTTTTCATCTGCGTCTAACGTAATACCCCCCTCCCCCCCAATCTTGAAAGGTTGCATTACCTAACGTGGTTTTCACTGCCTCCGGGGATCTGAGCAGTTGTTAGCTTTCTGTACCTCACATAGCTTTGCACAGCCTATGTAGAGCTATGCCACCATGATATAACAACGTCATAATGACATCATGATGACATCACAAACTCTGGCAATCTGTGACTCCATCGATGGCGTCATGTTACTGCGAGGGCATGTGAGTTTTGGCACGCCGACTGCACACGCACATTCACTTGAGTCTCACGTCGTTCGTGTCCGACCTTTATTAGCTTCTTTTTTTTGCACGACTCGCGTTGACGCCGAGGCTGCCGACAACGTCTCACGATGTATCGTCAGGTCTCGCCGAATCTCAAATCCTTCTTTACTCATGAGCCACATAAGGCTTTATTTCGCTTTCATAAAGACCAACAATGAAAGAAATAGTTATCGTTACATAATGTTTCACAGTACATAAAACGAGCCACACTGATTCACTTTGATGGGACAAGGAGCGGAAGGCTATACCACGATCCATACGACTCGCCTTTTTTTTTCTTTATTAGGAAGGCTTCTACACTTTCCCGCGTCAACTTGTTCTCGTGCCTGAAACTTGTTATAATGCCTTGTTTTCATGCACGTCGCCCAGCCTTCCCTAAATTTACTACACAGTGAATACAATCTCTTACGATAATCTAGTGTTATTCGCCCCGCAATTCTTGAGTGGGGCCCTCTCGCGTCTGAGGTCAACGCGGGGACTCGGGTGCAGCTCTGCGTACGTGCGCTTGCTTCCTGAAGGCTGCTCGGCGCTGCCGGTCGGTTTGTCATGCTCTAGTTATTGAAACATTATTTGGAAAGTTCATAAAACAACTTGCACTCAATGTTCAAGCAAAGTGCTCCGCGAAATCGAGCAGTGCTGCCGTCAGGAGCACACTCAGTGTCGATTGCTTCTGGCGTCGTCTGCTAGGCATCAATTTTTATGCCTGCATGTATGTCGAGGACTTCTTGTCATGACTGTTCTATGGCCTTGGCGCACTCATAATGACTCGTTTTGTTCACTGACTGCAGCGTTTAGTCATCGGCTTCCGTGTCTGTGTTGTAGAGTAATGTTTGTATGCAGCGTGCTGCTCGTGTTCGGTTGCGAAGCCTGCTCGTTCAGTTAATTTCCGTTGTTCGGAGTTTTAAGCATATGGCGAACGACGTGCGATGTCATTCAAATAGATAAAGTGATCACTGCAGGCAACAACCTTTCATTAGATCCAAGTTTTCAGCAGCTGCTGTGTAAGCGCGTCATAAATGCTTAAAATTTACACGAGACAATTACCAGGTTGGGAGCGCGCGGTTATACAGGGACGCACAACGGTGCCAAGATCGAATTATATCGGTGGCGAAACTTGGTACGAAAAGTGCTCGAAAACTTACCGTCACAGACATCGACGCACGCCGTACGATTGAAGCGCGACTAGGTGAGGAGGGGACAACTAACGAAAACCAAAAACTTAATGGAATACTTTTTTCGAATAATCTTAACTTTGTATGTGCCAAAGTAAACTCGGAATTTACTTTGCGGTTATCTGAAACTTGACGAAATAGTTGGCTCTCTCATATTTTTTGGTCCAGTGCCATAAATGAGGGGCGTATGCAGGCAGTCTTCTATGTGTGCTTGTATTTAGTTCGGCGCATTGTCGTGCCAACGTGGCATCGCTCACTTTTGCGCGGTGGTTTCGTGCGTATCTTGCGTAGGTTAGTCATTGACTGATGTATTGTTTACTGCCGTGACACTTCAGGGAAGCTGAGCTAGCTAACAGTAATAATATCTGGGGTTTTACGTCCCAAAACCACGATATGATTATGAGAGACGCCGTAGTGAAGGGCTCCGGAAATTTCGACCATCTAGTGTTCTTTAACGTGCACCTAAATCTAAGTACACGGGCCTCTACCATTTCGCCTTCATCGAAATGCGACCGCCGCGGCCGGGATCGAACCTGCGACCTTCGGGTCAGCAGCCGAGCACCGTAACCGCTATACCACCGCGGCGGGCCTGAACTAGCTCGCAGAATGTGTAGATACCGCTCCTGTGACTGCAGACTGCTTTCGCTGGCGCACGGCCGGCGTGCACTCGCATTCCGTGACGATGAATGCGGCACGCTAAGCTAAGAAACGCTGTACTGTAAGGTTGCCAAAGTGATGCTTTCAAGGCTGCTGTCTCGCTCCAGTGGTTTTCCTCGATTGGGCAACGTGGGTTTTCGAACTATTGTGCTCGTGAGCCGTTGCATCGTAACTTCTTCATCCGCAAAGTATTTTGGTGTATATTGCAAGTACACTATGTGGCTAATAAAAGAAGCTTGCTCCCCCAATCTTTCTTATTGATCTCCCTTCTGTCTCGTACACGCGATTGGCGAGCCATAAAGGCGCGACAAAATTGCCTAGTTGTCAAAAGCGTGTAAAAGGTCAGCAATTAATGACAAATTCAATTTCGCGCCATGTAGTGCAAATGCGCGACGTCGTTACCGCTTCCGGCTCTGATGTCATATATTATTTGTTATTTTTTTTGTTGTCCCCGCGATCCATAGATGGCGACGGGAGTAGCGAGCCGCCAGCTACTTGACACACAGGCTTCTATGGAAGTTTCGCTACCAGTTTACATGTACCTTGACGGTGCTGTGAAATATTGACAGGTTTCGTCGCATTCTCTTATGCAGCATATTTTAATCCCTACATCGATAAATCGACGTCATGATTCGTTCAATGCTGTCTGAAAGTACGCTGAACAGAATTAGTGTAATCATACGAACGTAAGTAAATACAAAACTTTCTTATCGAAAAGTCGTAATAAGATGTATCTGGAATAACACCCTGTAAATTACCCCCAAAGATCGAGTCCTAATAGAGCGTGGTGCGATCATTGTACCAAATAATATTCAATCTTGTTGCAGTGAGGTAAAGGATAGCCGGCCATAATCGGCCAAAGGGGCCAGAAAAAGCGCGGGAAAGAGCGGCCTTTCTCCCCTTCTTCGCCCCTTTCGCCAATTTTTCCCACATTTTACCAAACTGCACCAACAGCTTCGAATGCAAAGCGAACAGCGGAGAGTGTGGCCCAAGCAGTAGGAAGGCTAACGCCGTCGAGCCATCTCCAATGACAGGCGCGCACATCAGGTTAGGCAGCGCTACGTGATCGAAAGCATGGCTGCGTTTCACGAGCGGTAAATGGCATATGAGCGCATCTAAATCTAATTGTGAGGCTGGAAACTGCACCAACGCGCACCAATGCTCGCGTTTTATTCGGCACCAGTAGTACGTGTAACAAGTTTTAATGTGTAGTGCCAACTCGTACAGTCCGCACTCGTTGTCGGCAATAACCCACTTGTCGGTGAACTTATCAATTGTATTTTGCGGGCGAACGTTCTGTGTAAACATGTCCACATGACTACGATTTTGAGCCAATTGCGAGTTTTCGTCCCCCTCAAGTGCTCAATTCAAGCGAATAAGCACTAAAATTTGTCGTGCTTCGCTTCTAAAGCGGCGTATACTCCCGTTAGCTCGCTTGGCGAGATGTTCCCGCAGTCAGGTAAGATATTCCAACACCACCTAGCCGAATGACTTACACTACCAACTCGGGGGCATCTTCCTGACCGCGATGGCTGTGGGTCACATAGAAGTTACATTCAATGTGAGTGTTTGTAGACCTCCTGTAATGCCGGCGGCCATCTGCAGAACACTAGAAGAAAATACAGCTATTAATCTAGGAGCGTCGGTCTACGCGAGCGAACTATAATGCAAATGCAGCTGATTTAGCCAGAGCCTAGCAGACGACAAAAGCCGAATTCCCCCAGATTGCGCCACCGGAGCGCCGCTCGTAGCGCCGCCATTGGTGGCGCGCGAGGCGGAACCCCAATGATTTCCAAACATCTACGCAAGTGCGTGCGTGTTTGCACTAAGGTAAGAGTGGTCTTCCGTTTCGACTTTTCTTTTCATGACAAATTAACTTTGAAGACAGTGCTCGTCCTGTATGCCATCTTCGTTTGTCCTCGTAATTTGGCGCTCAGTTCATATAAATTATCACGTCTCGCGAACTTGCCCAACATTGCGTGCTCTTAAATCGATAGTGCATAGACCTTGTGGTGTGCTGCCTTAGTTGTGTTGTAAGCCCTCGTCTTGTAGACCTCATGCGGGCTTCTTTGTGTACGGCATTGCAAACGACGTAGTCGGTCGCTATGTTCTGAGGTTTGTTTTCGGTTTTAAGGGCAGGTGAGGGAAATCTTTGTTTCCTATATTTTTCAACTTTCCTCACCATGCGAAAGAGTGAAATTTGTTTCTGCCACTTATTCCATTTGCAGGGTGCAACACTAAGTGGTGGGCAGAAGCAGAGAATAGCCCTTGCTCGAGCGGTCTACAGTGAGAGCAGCGTCTACCTTCTAGACGACACGCTGAGCGCGCTGGACGTGCATGTCGCGGCGAAGGTCTTCGACAAGGTGATTGGACAGCACGGATTGCTGCGAAAAAAGGTGATGCGATATCAGTAATGCTAAAATACTATGCTGAGATATATCAATCAAACAGTAGTTACGTATTACCTCCTTCAGGACACGTTGTTTGCAAATTTCAGGTCCGGATTACCATACTCACGGAGTAGTTAGCGTTGGAGTGTAATAATATCGAAATACACTCGTGCCTTGTCCCTTTAGACTATGGCGAACAGCGGCGTAGCCAGGGGTTTGTTTGCGGGGTCCTATCCCCCCGCAAGGTGTGATAATTGGTATGTGCATATTGCCACGTGTATTATTTTGATGCACTCGGATTTCACCCGGAAAGACTGTTTGCAACGCTCGGCGCAACGCTCACGCGGCCACCAGCGATAACGCTGGAATCTTCGATAGTGCATGCATAGCATCCGACATGCTTTATCGCTTGTCAGATTAGCGACGATCGATGCTCTGTTTGCCGCTATCAGTATACAGCGCGCATTGCTTTCTTGCAGTTTGACTTTCCGTTTCTCTTCCACACGTTCGGCCAAATAAATAGTTACGTATTTCCGAGTTCTGCTGGAGCATTCTTCGCCGTCGCGACCCCGTGACAATATATACACGCGCACATATAGACACACGCACCAACATGCCTAAGAGGGTCACATCCTCTCCGTTCCACCGCTATCCTCCCCTCCGAAAAAAAATGTTGGTTAGGCCCCTGATGAGAAGGTTGGCGTAATTCTGCAAAACTGATGTGAGAACACACCGAACTCGTGTCCACGTACGATGTTTTACATTCGTCTAGACGCCTGATGCAATTACAGCTTCCATCAGTTTTCAGGGTGCTCGCTTTATGTTGACTGAAGAATGGAAGAATGTAATAACTTCGGAGAATCGGCAGTGATGGTGTCGTGGACAGCGTTTTGTGACCGTTGCAAGAAAATGTGCATCTTTACCTTGAGATATCTCTTCATTATAGGGCCAAAAGCTGTAAAGCATTGACTAAACATCGCACGCGTGTTAATGAATGTGTCCATGCCAAGTAAAGGATTGCCAGTTCCTTGAAGTCACACTCTCACATTTCGACAACCAGAGTTAGGTATGTCACTATAGTGCATGGGTTGTCAAACTCACTTTGGCTAGCGGACTGCAGTCCCGGATATTAGCTTCGCAAGGGCCGGGACAGTGAAAAAGGTACATGCGGTCAGGGGGGAGTATTTTGTACGAAATGTCAGCCAACGTAGCTATACGAAAGGAGACCTTTCTCATATCTCATGTCATTCCTGAAAGGGATTTGGCGCCAGGATTCCAACAAGATATCGATAGCAGTATCCAAAAAGACTCTGGACAAAAAGAATCTGGACGCCCATTCTCAGATATAGAGTTATTGTTTCACTGTTATGTATCAACACATGGTGACTGCAAGGGGCGCCTCACGAAAAAAATAATGTTTTAGGCTGCTATGCCTGTGTAGCTCGTAAAAATGCCATGCGCGATTCTATTGCCATGCTTATGTAACTGGCCCGTTACACGTACAATCACTGTCTTGCGCAGACCGCTCCCGAATGTCTGAGAACCTTCCAGGTTATTTCAGAATCTTCTGAGCGCGCAAACGCGAACAACTGAGTTCATTCTGGAACTAACGCGGCTACCAGCGATAAGGCTCGAATGTTGGATGCCGCATGTATAAATGCAGACATGCCTTACCGCTGAGCAGATTATCGACGGCCGACGCTCTGTTCGCCGCTATCAGTATACAGCGTGTATCGCTTCCTTACAGTTTGAGTTTCGGTTCCCCGGCCACAAGTTGGGCCAAATAAAGAGTTTCTTCTTGGACACGCCGACTGCTGCCTTCGTCGACGTGGCGACCACGCGACATCTGGTGGAGGTGCTGCTCGTTCATGTTCCGGACGCGCCCGTCAAGCCTTGAACCCAGCCCACGTCGCGAAGAAGGCACCGACACCATCAGCAACAGTTGAGCCATCCGCGTACTGAAAGGACTGCCCCCACAATACGGACCCCTACAGGACAAGCAAAAAGCCACGGCGACAAAGACAACAAGCACGATGACGGCCGCAGTGTCCCATGCAGCCATTGTGATGCAGCCACCCAGGAAGCCGCCGACATTCCGTGGTTCGCCATGTGAAGACCCCGAAACCTGGCTGGAGACGTTTGAAAGGGTCTGTACATTTACCAACTGGAACTCCGACGATAAGCTGTGCCACGTGTGCTTTTACCTGGAAGACGCAGCAAGGACCTTGTACGAGAATCGGGAGTCCGCGCTCCAAACCTGGGACCTCTTTCACAGCACTTTTTTGGCGACGTTCACGAGCGTCGTCCGAAAGGAAAGGGACGCGGCCTTGTTGGAGACACGGGCGCAACACCCGAAAGAAAACGTGGTTATCTTCACGAAAGAAATGAACCGACTGCTCCGCCACGCTGACCCGGACATGCTCGAGGGGAAGAAAGTGCGCTTTTTCGTGCGAGGAGTCAAGCAAGACGTCTTCGTTCAGCTGATGCGTAACCCACCTAAGGCCGTCCAGGAATTCCTGAGGGAAGAAAGAACGACCGAGAAGACGCTGGAAATGCGCACGAGGCAGTACAACCGCCGTATCCCTACGAATAACTACGGAGAATTCTGTGGGGTCTGGCCGTCTTGCTGCCAAGGAAATGATGCTTTTTCGTTGAACTCCCAACATAAACACGATACAATAGCACGGGCGCACGCACTGCCCCTAACCTTAAGCCCACGCGGGTCGGGCCCCTCACTTGCGCACAGCGGTCCGTCCCGACTGTCCGGGCACTGGCACGGCTGCCGCTCTTGAAGCCTGTGAGTGGCCCACGCGCATCGCCACTGCTCAGCACGTGGCGCTTGGATAGCGGCCTACCGATGTGCGTGGCTCCAACAGTTCTTATTCAGAGCACAAAAATAAATTGCGACGAAGACAGTCATGTACTGGCCGGGCCACTAGCGAAATGTCCGCGGGCCGCGCATTTGAGAACCCTGCAGTAGTGTTTCGGTGGAAGCGCATGCGACAACAGGTTTCCGTTGTTGGATGGTTTATTGAATACATGCCCCCCATAAAATGAAGGACTTAGAGCGTAAACTTGTTTCTCCTTTTTTTTTTTCAGACACGACTCGTTGTATGCACGCAGACCCAATATCTTCAGCAGATGAAGAAGATACTTCTAGTTGCTGACAGACAAGTTACGTCTTTCAATAGCGTGAGCGAACTGTTACAAGATCCTAGATGTCCCAGGATGATTTGCAGCGGCGATAAAGCAAAAGAAGAGAACGCGCATGAAAATGATACGTAAGTATAACTTGAAAGAACGTAAGAATGGGCTTGTTGGTGGTGATACATAATGAAACTTGTGGCGCACAAAAGAGACACGGACAAAGAAAGTGAAGACTGGACGATGCGCTTACTTCCAACAGAATGTTTAGTCAACAGAGGCGGAACATCTACGTTGAACAGTGCGCGCAGGCGCTGAGAGTCCTGGCTGGGCCGACAAAGCAAGATCAAATACGATGATAACTTGGCACCAGCAGAAGGCTGATTAAAGCGCTTAAAAACTAAACACGGACACGTGCGGAGCCACGCCACTGCGTTTTGTTTAAGAATGCAACCTCTTTTTCCGTTAGGTAAATCGATGCTGTGCTGATACAAGAAGCTCCCGCTTTCGCAATTTCCACTGCCTCAATTATCTCGCGGGTTGTCTTATTGTTGCTAGTACCGATGACGATGCAATTATGAAGTGAAGGTTCACAACCACAAGCTTTGCAATGCTGACTAAGATGACCGGCTGTTATATTCTGAGAACTGTTAAAATGCTCACGAAGTCTGTTATTTAGGCACGTGCCGGTTTGTCCGATATACTCCTTTCCACATGAGAGTGGGAAAGAGTACACGACGCCTTTTCGACACGAAACGAAAGGATTTCGATGTTTGGCGACGCATGAATAGCTGACCTTTTTGTAGCTTGCCTTACAAAGCCTCGAAAGTTTGTTCGGTGCGGAAAAAACTACCCGTATGCCCGCCTTGCTCGCTACTTTCTTGGGACGGTGTGATATGTCGTGTATATATGGAATAACAGAGGTGCGTTGCTGGTTGATGTGATCATTGATATCACCTGGGGATTTGTGCATGTTCCTTTTCACTGTCCTTAAAAGTGCTTCAGCTACTGAAGTGATGACATGCTGGGGGTAGCCAGCCAGCATAAGCATGTGGCAGAGTTAGTTTTTCTTATCCTATACAGGAAGCTCCTAGTATTTCTAAATCACCGCGTCACTTTAACAATAAGACAATAAATTCTCACTGCCCTATTTCAATCGTTTCGTGAGATTAGTAGGCGTCTTGTGTAGTTACGGTATGATATGTGCGTGTTCTTTTCTTATTTTTCAGTGAATGGTCACTGAGACAGGAGAAAGAAGGAGTCGCACACAGGCTCACAGAGGACGAAGTGGAAGCGTCAAATTTGGTACGTGAACTTGGTAAAAAGCCAAGTTTGTATCTGTTGATCTTTTGTACGCGATGTTTGCGCTCGGAATGCGCGATATAAAACCTATCTTATTTTCAACTTACTCAAATCATAGAGTCGGTGTAAGCTCTATCATCTTGTGTGGGCAGACTTTGGACGATATATTCCCGTATGTTTTATCACTTCTTCCTTGTGTTACGAGCCTTACGGCCACAGCTATTGTATCACAAAGGAATTGAAGACAACGCGTTTTGTTTTAGTCGGACTGTACTAAAATTGACTTAATAAAACCTATTTCCTGCATTCCAGAGCAGCGCGGACTTATTTTGGTCCGTGGTACTAATATGCGGACCCTGGATTGCCGCGTGCTGCTTGTGCTTCATGCTGCGCGCATGCGCCGTGGGCACTTACTTGGTCTGGATGAAGCAGTGGACGGATGCCAGCAGCTCGCAGTGGAATAGATCTCTGTGGGTTGGAGGACTTGCCGCTATTTGTATTTCTGATGGTTAGTGTGCGAACACCACAAATTATCTAAATACGTATGCCTAAAATAAGTTATTTGCCGTGACTTTGAGCAATGACGCTCTTTTTTTATTATTCACTAACCTCCCGAGGCAGCATGGGGGCATGGATTACGTAATAAGGAAAGATACCGGATCGGTATCGAACACTTCGGGGTTCTTGATGTGCAAGCAAATGTAAGAACTCTCGCGTTCTTACTCATAGCCTACGCTGATATGTGCCTTCCGTCAATCTAACCTAGAGCTCGCTATCGGCAGCACAGCGATATAGCCGCTAATTACCAATGTGGGTAGCCCAAACATTAGCACAGTTAAATGAAGCAACTGCATGCACGGTATCGGAAACAGTAGCATGGGTGAATGTTTCTTTCATTTTTGCATTTCCAATTTGCTGTTACTCCTTTTAGCGGCACCGTGTGCTTATGAGCTAAAACTTGCAGCGATGCTTTATATGGCTAGGACAAGTCCGGAGTCCAGCAAAACGTTTTTCCCATTGAAATTGGCCCCACCACAATACTCACAATTGGTGCACTAGAAATAAAGAAAGGAACACGTGGGCGGGAAGCACCAATTAGGATCACGCGCAAAACGCCAAGCGCATGTGGTAAGCCGGACAAGACGACGCATGTCGGGAAACGGAGAACGCAGGAAGAAAAAACGCATGCCCCTCAAATGGAAAACACTACGCCAGCATACGGGAAATTAAGGATACTTACTGAACAGACGTTCCTGATTTAGTTACAGGTTTCGGAATCGTATATGGCTGAAAATCATGTCTCACATCTGTGGCCTGTGCTAAATAGCTTCGCTAGTGATCGACCCACGCGGAGTGGAATGTCTCACCATTTTTCTTATTGGTCACTCGCATTACGTTTTATTCTGCGATATCCGAACCCCTAAGCACTGCCGCTACGTGCGTTGCCGCGATATAGGCACATAAAAAAATAGAACTGCCTGAATCTATGGGTGCATTTTTGTAATTAGGGGCGTTATGATGAGGATCAATGATAACATCTTGAACATATGGTCACGTGGTTGTGACGGTGAACAAGGCTCCAGCAACACTGGTAAATACGCAACTCTTCATTTGGGCGAACTTGAACCCAGAAAATGAAAAGTCAGGGCACAAGCAATTCACACGGCACACTGAGAGCGGTGAACATAGCGTCGGCCGTCGGTCAACTGATCATCAGCGGAACGTGTCGTCTTTCATACAGCAGTCATCGAACGTTCCAGCATTATCGGTGGTGCTGGCGTAAGCTCTCCAATAAGCTTGATTATTCGCGTCCTGCGCGTGATCTGAACTGAATGATCTAAAAGCGATCGTGAATCTTTCCAAGCATTGCGGCGCGGTCTGCGGCGAGCGTTGCGAACAGTTTTTAGGAGCTGGCTCGCCAAGTTCTTAAGATGGGGCAAAGTACCACGCCGTAAGCGTGACCTCAGTTCTAGACGCGACATCTACAGGCGCAGCTCGCGCGAAAGAGAAGTCTTCTTCTTGTGTTCTTCGAGGGGGGCGCCTTGATGATAATATTAACGCAGGCAAAAGCACATATAGCATAGCCAACTGTAGCGTGCGCACGCTCACACGAAAGAAGTCGTCTTCTCTCCACTCCAGCAATGCGCTTCAATACTAATCACATGAACGAAGAAGACAAGGCGGCGGAGCGGAGGGCTCGCAAGGCAGCAGCACCGGGCTCGCCGCCAAAATTCTGCGGTGAGAGCTCGCGAGGCCGCAGAGACGTCAGCGTCGTGCGGACTCCGAGATACAAGCCCGCGACGCCGAAGCAGCGCGGAAGCGGCGGCAAGATAACCTCGAAGAGGTACGGGCGCGGGATGCAGAGGCCAAGCGCCGAAAAGCGGGCGCTACCTGAAGTTGGTGGCGCCGACGCGCGCTTCAAGCGCGATTTCCTCGACCACACTTTCGGTCACAGCTGCAAGGTCTGTGACCGCTTGTGGTTCGACAACAACCTGACCACAATCGCTACTATAACAAGGTGTCACGTCTTTATATGACAGTGGGCGAGTTCTACGGAGCATGCATGGTTTACCCTATTATCTCTGAGCCAGCTCGTCAATCATCATTCACTTCGTGGATATGGCGTGATTTTATGGCTGAAACCCGAATACCTAAACATAGAGCAATAACCGCGTGTGGCAATATTCTTGAATTGTGTTATTGTCTCTACAAATACCGTGTGAACAAAGCTCATTGTTGCAGCATATTCATAGGGAAATTGCCTTTTATAGCTTAACGAAGATTATAACGGTGAATTTAAATAAGGATTTTGAAAAAAACTACACCTCCTCCCACTCAATGGAACCATATAGGGATGCGAAGCAGCGCATGGGTCGACTTAAAGTTCCCTTCATCACGGGCACCTCGCCCGATGTTAACGCGGCCTTACAAGTGGTGTACACCATGAATTCACTGTAGTTGCTGTTGCTGTTACTCCTCCCGAACTCTTGTTGGAGCACGGCACGCGGGTTCATCGCCACGCCACGCTGGAGCACGTGGGTTCATCGCACGTCTGCAGAATATAGGTCTCTTCGATTTGGCTGCACCGGCGGCAATACATAGAGCATCATGCTCTACAATACATAGAGCATAGTTTCAACGGGTGCAGCACCGTCCTCCTCGTTTTGCTGGTGCGCGCATGCCCTCTGCAACGGTTCCCTCGTTTTGCCAAGGTGCAAGCGTAGTGCTGCACGAGTTCTCTGCCGGCCTGCACTCGCTCAAAAGGAGGTGCAAAGAAGTGCAGCATGGCGTGCGCCCCTTCCTACTCCCAAGCTTAGAGCAGACGACGCTGCGTGTTATTGTTCAGGGCGTGCAAAAGCAAGTTAAACTGCTGACTCCGACGGGCAATCTTAGACACGTCTTTTCGGCAGCTATTAAGGCGGATCTTTTCACATCTCTAGTGAGCAGAAAAATTCACCGTACTTGGCAATACGAATGGTACACACGAAAAAAGATGTGGCGCGACTCGCGAGCTGCGCTCTCAGTTCGCCTTTGCGAAATCGTGAAGCTGAGGCGATATGAAGTCTTCTAGAAATACTTTTGAGTTTAAAAATGCATTCATCGTGCGAGCGTGCGTATACATGTGCCTTAATGGTTTACAAGAATTGCACATTCGTTCCCTAGTCTAGCGTGAAGAGAAGTGGCGACGTCAGTAAAATAGCGCACACTTTCCTGGATAACTGAACTTTGCCGTCTTAGCGTCGGTCACAGGACCCCACATATTTTGTTTTTTTCTTGTTGTGTGGCCTCGCACGCACTTTCATAGAACGTCGCGAAACCAGCGAAATTTTCCATGGAACCAGTAAAACGTCCCTCTAGATAGTCTGAACAGTCTCTTGCAATCACACTCATGGAACCTGCCGACGACGTTCTCGTACCAGGCAACAGGAGTTACATCTTCACGAACCAACATGCAGGCAACCGAGACACATACACCGTCAAAATCCTCCTGGGAGTCGCTGTGAGGGTCGCCGTTGTAGGAATCGTCGTCGCTGCAGAGTCGAGCAGTTCCATACGGTCGAGCAGTTCCATACGGCAACTACGAAGAGTGCCGCCGCGGCAGTGTTTTTAGTAAACAGTGCACCAGCGATACACGCCGCGTCGGCTGTTCGACCAACACGGCCAGCACCTGCATTTTCGTTTTGGTGGCAGCCGCCGCGAGGTAGTGTCAGTAGTGCCGCGGCTGCACCGGCACTTGCTGAACCGGTGCTGCGCGCTCACAACACCGCTTCGCACCGCCACGGCACTTTCCAGACCTAGTGCAGGCAGTGCAAGACAAATCGAAGAGACCTTATCGTTCCCCGACGCCATCACGTGATTGCTGAGAGAGTGTAAGGGGGAGAGGCCATAGCGTCTTACCCAGCCCCTTATACAGGCCCGAACGCGCTAGCGCGTGCAAGCGCGTTCTGATTAGAATACAACGCGTTTGTTCATCGCACGTCTGCAGAATCTCGTTCTCCGACGCCATCACAAGCAACGTTTTTAGAACCAATACAGTTTCGCAGCTGCGCTCGCGTGCCGGCACCACTGATCTCCACTAATGGAGGTCAGTGGCCGGCACACGCGGCCGACGCGTGAACTTACGGCGCTGCTGTTCCATTTTGCTTCACTTGCCGTGGCCCCCGGGATCGGATACGGCAACGTGCCGTTGCTCTCAATGGCGCTTTGCCGAAGTAATCGCGGAGGCGACGCACCTGCCGCAGCGATCAGTGCAGCGATTTCAGACGCGCCAGGAGTAGCCACTTGCGACGCGTTGTGCGTTTCTCTGTGCTCGCTTTCTCCGTACTCCGTGCGTTATTGTTTGCGAACGGTGATCACTTGGCAAGCAGTCCTTTCGATTTAGCGTGTGTGAAAGAGACAAAGCTGAAGAATGCCATCCTGATGCTCGTGTTGCACGCGCGGCTACACCGTTCATAACTTCTTGGCCAATCCCCCGTTGTGGGTGTGAGCCAAATGCAAGGAACAAGCAAGCAAGCAAGCAAACTTCTCCGAATGAGGGCAGAGACTTGCAAGAAATATTTTCTGAACGCCTTCCCCACCAGAAACGTGAAGACTAACTTTGCTACAAATCGCCTAACCGAGCTCGGAATACAAATCAGGTACCTTGATCAACCGTAGTTCGAGTTGTACGCCTTTCTCCAGAAATCAGAATTAACTCGCCCGAGAATTAATAACGGTCCTCTGTTTTACGACTTGCTTATGATGACAAATCTAAGTACATGAGCCAGTGTCATTTCCGCCTCCGTAGATAAAATGCGACCGCCGTAGTCGTGATCAATCCCGCAACCTTTGGCCTAGCAGCCAAGCACCGTAACCACTGTTCCACCGTGGCGGCTAAACACAGGTTGATGACAATGGAATATTCGTATGAGAGGACAGCTTGGCGTGTGAGATTGTACCATTATAGGTCACGTTTGATTATCTTTTTATGTTTATAGAGCATATCTTGTGAAATGATCGCTTTTTGAAACAGTCTAGGTTATTGCAAAAATTTAAATGTCGGAGTCTCGGCTGTCACGGGCGTCGAAAGCTGCAGCGACGATAGGTAACATGGGTGTTGTAGAAGACGACGCGTGAGGCATGATGCAAGATGGTACTGCAGCGGCGCTAGTTCTTGCGTCGGCGTCACTTCGGAGAGCAAGCGTCTATGGGGAGCGGCGAAACTGAACTGGTTCTATACTCGGGGACAAGTTTCTGTGGCAATGAAGGGAAAGCTACAGAGCCACAATTAACGTATCCCACCGCTGATGAATTTAGCCCCACAATTGCGTCCGTATTTTCTGCGTGCGATAAATAAAGTGCTCCTTCATTTTCTACATGTAGCTTTCTGAGACGGAACGCAGCGCACGCAAGCCAGATATTTGCATTTCTTTTACTTTACGCGTTGTCACTTTGCGTTTCTGCGAGCGTGAAAAAGTCGCGCCTTTTACCCGTATACCTTAGACGCTAAGCAGCGTTTGCGTCGAAATGCAACGCTAGCCATCACTTTCCACGGCTTTACGAGACGCGCGCCAAACCGGACTACTTCGCGTAGCAGTACATGTGCAGACGCTCCGCCCCCGTAGCTTCCCCTTCATTGCCAAGAAAAGTCGTCCGCGAGTATAGCCGTCACTTTCCACGGCGTGACGAGACGCGCGCCAAACCGGACTACTTCGCGTAGCAGTACATGTGCAGACGCTCCGCCCCCGTAGCTTCCCCTTCATTGCCAAGAAAAGTCGTCCGCGAGTATAGCCATCACTTTCCACGGCGTGACGAGACGCGCGCCAAACCGGACTACTTCGCGTAGCAGTACATGTGCAGACGCTCCGCCCCCGTAGCTTCCCCTTCATTGCCAAGAAAAGTCGTCCGCGAGTATAGCCATCACTTTCCACGGCTTGACGAGACGCGCGCCAAACCGGACTACTTCGCGTAGCAGTACATGTGCAGACGCTCCACCCCCGTAGCTTCCCCTTCATTGCCAAGAAAAGTTGTCCGCGAGTATAGCCATCACTTTCCACGGCGTGACGAGACGCGCGCCAAACCGGACTACTTCGCGTAGCAGTACATGTGCAGACGCTCCGCCCCCCGTAGCTTCCCCTTCATTGCCAAGAAAAGTTGTCCGCGAGTATAGCCATCACTTTCCACGGCGTGACGAGACGCGCGCCAAACCGGACTACTTCGCGTAGCAGTACATGTGCAGACGCTTCGCCCCCGTAGCTTTCCCTTCATTGCCACAGAAAGTTGTCCCCGAGTATAGAAACATTGATCACAAGATTGCTGAGAGAGTGTAAGGGGGAGAAGCCACAGCGTCTTACCCAGCCCCTTACACAGGCCCGAACGCGCTAGGGCGTGCCAGCACATGGTTCTAAGGAAGAGAGGCCACAGCCTCTTACCCAGCCCCTTACACAGGCCCGAACGCACTAGCGCGGGCCCACACACATGGTTCCCGAGAGGACGGGCGCCGATGGAAGGATAGCAAAAGCTGCTTCCCATCTAAAATAATAATAAGACTATAACAATCCACTCTTAACCAATAATGAACCCGCTGAAGCTGTACGGAAGTTTTCAACATATCTACGCAAATAACAAGTGTATTATAAACACAAAGTGCATGCTATAATCTATGCAGAATAATAAACAGACCACTTGCGTTTCTTCCTCGATAAGAATCTTATACTTAATTTTTCAACAGTAGTCTAGGCTTTCAGGTGTCAAACGCAAGTACGCGCTCATTGCATCCGAAGCAAGTGAGAAACTGGTCGCAGAAGAGCCGACTGAACTGTGCAACCGGTATACTTATAAGCGATAAGGTTCGGAGTATTCCTCGTACAGATTAAAAGATAGGAACATAATTTCATATTATGATACAAAAAAGGACTTCTTGTTAAAATTCATTTCATGCGAGGAGCCAAAGAAGAAGTTATTGTACATCCACAACAGATTTGAAAATCTAATTCAGCAGATTCTTTTCAAGCCTGACCTGTGTAGCTGGTGATAGTGGTGATAGTGTTGTCCCAAAAAACATTCCTTGCTCACAAATAACCTTCTTCACCCTCAGCTGGCGCGCACCAAAATAATATGAGTTTTAAAACAAAAAAAATTTCCTGTCCTGTGGTTTGAATCCGGGTCCTCCCTGTCTGAAAGCGAGTGCCTTGAGCACTAGGCCATGCCCCTCGCCCTCCCCCTTTTTTATTGTATTAGGCCGCGCACCCATACTTGTCCGATGTGAACTGAACTGAGGCATATGAATGCCATTTGCAAAAAACGATTGGGATGCGGTACACTTGGGTAAATGGGGAAGCAGCCTGGGTGCACCAAGACTTCACTGACGTCATATCCGTCACGGAAATGACGTTGGCAAAATTCACACGAACAAATGACCACGACCAACTAGAATAAAGAGTTCTGTTGACGCGGATGAACTGGGTGGCGAACCTACGACCTCGGTCCGCGGCATTAGGTACCGGGCGCTCTGCCCAGTGTTCTACCGAAACATACACGAGCCATTAAAAACGCTCCTGGTATATCTCACACCTTCCCCGCGGCAGAGACGCCAGCGGGAAGTGAAACGCCATCGCGCGTTCGCGGCTCAAGCTACGAACTCTGCCTGCCGCGTTCCTCAAGCGCAGTGTGGTAAAGCATGCATGAGCAGAGGCATAGGTTACCCTATTGCTGGGGACAGCTTGCCGTTTCTCTCGTCAAATAACAGCGTTTTGAATGAGTGTCTATCTAATACCAGTGTTTATTACGTGTTTGTTGATGCAATATTTGCGCGTGATACACCATATGCTGTGTCCAAGTGTACGTTATTTACTTCAACTACCACAAAGGCTTAATTATGTTCATGGGCGCTAGTCGTCGGGATGGAAATGTGGCACGAGGCGTCAACGCTATAGCTGCCAAACACGAACAGTCGTTCTGTTGTGGAAGCTCTCATATATCTATGCAAAAATGCAAAATGAACAATCAACCACTTCGGTGAATACACGTTTCACTTCGTGTTATACCGATTTCTGTGACGTAGGAATCAACGATTTTTTCTCAATATACGCGATAACGGTTAGAGATACCGGCGGCGGACAAATACGTCACCAAAATCGGCTGTTGTAGTGATCTCGTAACACCTGTCGCTGTAAAACAGGGTCTTGGCTCACTGCAGGATCTTGATATTACTTCCGCAGAGTTACATTGACTGAGGCAGAATAAGTTACAAAATTACATATCGATCGTTGCAAACATCAAAGCACACCCACTTCCTTGGTGGTTCTTAGCATAGGTGTGTTCGAATGTTTACTGTTCGCGATACATTTGCCTTTCGAGTGATGCTTGTCTTGTATAAGCTTTTTTTATGTAGAAAACTTTCCTTCTCGCAAATCTTATTGTGACAACCAGTCACTGCGATAACAGAGGGATCCCTTCAAGTGGATGGGACGAATAACAAACTGAAGATTCCTTCATAAATACGGGTCCACGAGCAGTTGCAATCTTTTATACAATTTTATGTAAATCTTGAAGCAGCACAAATACACGGGGACAGGAGCGAACAGCAGCCACGCACTGGACGAGCGCTGCCTGCTTTCTACAGCTGTCATCATCGTTTTCGCGCTGCTTCAAGTTGTGCGCTAGATTAACCAACTCCCTCAAATGATGTTGCTGGTATCAAACATGTGTTCAATATCTCCCGCTTTCTTATTTCAATACAGAAACCATTGCATTCACCCTGTCTCATAATACCTTCCCAGTGTTCTTCGGTTGTCTAGGTGCCTTCGCCCTCGCGATGAGCACACGCAGCCTGTCCTACCGACTGCACAATGTGATGATCGTCAGGGTGCTCGGCAGCCCTGTTGGTTTCTTCGACGCCACTCCGAGAGGTCGTGTGCTCAACCGCCTTTCCGTCGAGCTGGATGTCATCGACTCGCGCTTTTATCTGGGCTCCAAGCAGGTGTTGCAGTCGCTAACGGCGGGCATCGCCAGGATTATCGTCACAGGACTGCAGCTGCCGACGGCAGCCGTTCTGGCAGCAGTGGCTGTCACGTTCTACCTTTTTACCATGGTACTGTCTCAAGCCATTTTATTCCTAAATTTGGTCAGAAATAGGGAGGATCTATTTCTACGTGATGAATTGCCCTATAGTTGCTGCGAATCTACCGGGGTCGTATCCATCCTAAACGACTTCTTTTTGGGCGAGTTGGGGCTTACATTGCTTAGGTGCACTTGACAGTGAGGCATAATACATTTCGCGACAAAAGGGCGTAGAGAAGAGAAAAAAGTGAAGCGCCGGCGCTTCACATTCATCACTTTCTTCTCTGCTGGGATCAAAGATAGATTCAGAGGGTCCTATATGTAGCGCTCATAAACGTTTGCTGCCTAGAAACGTCCACCTTCAGGTAAACTGGGGGAAAATGTCGAGTGAAAAATGAAGTCGCGTTTTAAGGCAGGACATTATATAGCGGGTCACCTTTCTTCTTCTTTCTTTCTTTCTTTCTTTCTTTCTTTCTTTCTTTCTTTCTTTCTTTCTTTCTTTCTTTCTCTTCTTTCTTTCTTTCTTTCTTTCTTTCTTTCTTTCTTTCTTTCTCTCTTTCTTTCCTTCTTTCTTTCTTTCCTTCTTCCTTTCTTTCTTTCTCTCTTCCTTTATTTCTTTCTCTCTTTCTTTCTTTACTTCTTTCTTTCCTTCTTTCTTCCTTCCTTTTTTCTTTCTCTCATTCTTTCTTTGCTTCTTTCTTTCTTCCTTTCTTTCTCTCTTTCTTTCTTTTTCTCTTTTTATCTTTCTCTCTTTCTTTCTTCCTTTCTATCTTTCTCTCTTCCTTTCCTTCTTTCTATCTTCCTTTCTTTCTCTCTTTCTTTCTTCCTCTCTCTGTGTACTCGTTCTGTCACCCATCAGGATTATTACAGGGCGTGCCAAGTGGTTAGTTGTGGTTCTTGCCCAAACTGTGACACATACCCGTTCATGATGATTTTTTCTGGAGCAGGGACGTTCTTCTGCGAGCTTTATCAACTTCGCTGTATATATATATATATATATATATATATATATATATATATATATATATATATATATATATATATATATATATATATATATATATATATATATGTATGCCTGTGTGTATAGAAGTTGAGTTGTGGATACGTTTGTCCGTCCTGCACACTCATGGCCACAATTTTTGCAGGTGTTTATGGCCAAATCCGCAAATATGGCGCGGAGGTTTGAGAGTGTCAGCCTATCTCGGCTCCTCCAACACGTGGCCGAGACACGAGATACGCTGAGTGTGGTGCGCTCGTATGGCGTGGAGCACCGGTTCACCGCGCATTGCCACCGCCTCGTGAACATGGCCACAACTGGGTTGCTGGCGCACGTGAACAGCCTCCGGTGTTCTCGATTCCTGGGAGGCCTGTGCGGCTTTGTCGTGATACTGGTAGCCGTAATTTTTGCCATTCTTCCGTCGGGACGCAGTACCAATCTTGTTGATGAAGGAAGCTCCGTTGGACTTGCTCTGAGTTCGTCTATGGGGGTAAGCACTTGCTCCTTTCTTCAGCGAAAACGTGGACGTGTTTTTAAACAGCCAAGTTTTTCTTGCTCGGCGAACTATGTCTGTCGTGACCCAACAACCTTGCCTCGCGTCGCCTAGCAGCCCGCGTGCAACCGAGTTCTGCCACGTGGCAGCCGGTCTGACGCAGGTGACGCATGCGCAGAGCCGGGTTTCGCCGCGACTAGCGTTGCCTAGGAAACGGTAACATGGCAGCTGGCCTCGCATAACCGCGGAGTTATGAGAGGGGAGAGGGGGCTCAGGGTCAGCTATTGAACACATTCAGAGTGGCAAGCTTTGCGCGTATTGCGGAGCCATACGTCACCATCCCTTGGCGGCCGCTTCTTCCGCCAAGCACGCTGGATCCAATCACCCCCGGCGTTGTGATTCCAGTGCTGAAGCGTGACAAACTTCCCGCATTTTTCATTTGACACTGTGATTAATCATATGTTACAGTCACCGTTGGAAGCTGCGGCAGGATTTAAGGATAATTTCTGTACCACACGAGGGTAAGAGCCAGATCAGCAGCTTACATTTTGAAGCCTCTGTGCCCACAACATTGTAACGAGTTAACACCAGCAGGCATTCAAGTGGACAACAAATCAATCACGCAGCGGGCTGCGGAAACTGGCCAAAAAGCTTGTTCGACGGAACATAATAGCCACGCTTGACTTTACTCGTATACTGTAAACATATGTAAAAAAAGAGGATGACCTTATTAAATGCGAAGCATTTCTTAGCGAACCTCAGGCACTTTGGGCGTTTCTATCTACGTATCTATCTATCTATCTAGCCGCCTACGTCTGGGCACTCTCCTGGTGGTCTCTATAACTTCTAATATACCAAAATTGGCATAGCAGGGGATCAGTGTATGGTGAACGCGATTCACTGGTCATGACATGAATAACGCAAAATGCCTCTCGCGTACGTCATGAAACCCTTTCTCTCAGTCACGTGTGGCACATACCCGCATACCAGTGTTCAAGTTATGTGGGTATATGCCACAGGTGATACAAAGTCTCAACCAACACAGTAAACGCGAACACACACATTGACACGCAAGGAAAGTGATAATAATAATAATTGTTAGGGCTTCAATTTTGACCGTCTGGTATTCTTTAATGTGCACCGAGATCGCACAGTACACAGGCATCTAGCATTTTGCATTCATCGCAATGCGACCGCCGCGGCCGGGATCGAACCCGTGACCTTCGGGTCAGCAGCCGAGCACCGTAACCGCTACACCACCGTGGCGAACACAAGGCAAGTGAGGAAGCTGAAGACAGAACAACCCTTGAAGACGCTCAACTACAATGCACTCGTTCACGTTGTGGACCACGTCGATTACGCAAGAACCGGGGTCAATCCTTCCTACAATAAATCTGCCGAGAGAACCAGGCCTCTCATCATTACCGGTGACTTCAACATTGGCTTATCAAGACCCAACAACGACTGGTCTTTATACTGCGTGAAAGACGGCTTGAATGTGGACAGGGCACCAATAGACCTCGCTGCCACGTGCAGGACAGGCGGCGTCATAGATCATTTCATGGTAAGAGGCATCCAGGATTTCCACCAGCTGTGCTATACCTCGCACTTCACTACACTTAGACCCCTCGTAGCCGCGATCACGAACGGATCCGATTAACAAGTCCGGTCCAGCTGCTGGTGCTCACTGATCACGGTGATAAGGACGTTGTTCAAGAACTGTCAAGAACCTCTTCTACACATGCACACAGTTTCGTGAAACGTGCGTGCGTTCCCATCATAACAGATAAGTATACGCATAACAACTGTAACGCAACTGTAAGAACTGCAACTGTGATTCTACCGTACGTGCAGTGCGCCTGCGTGTGCCACTCGGCTGTGTGTATATCCAGGGGAACTTTGCTTAATGAAGCTTAGTTGCGAGTAACGCCTGTCCTGTGCATTTGTGTTTCTTCTTTGTGCTATTAGAGAAGCTGTTCTTTGTAGAGAACAGTAGAGAAGCTATTCTTTGTGCTGTTCGGATTCGCGCTATCCAGTATGAAGACTGAAGTTCTTTTTTCAGATATATAATGATAAAACGGGAATTAATAAAGAAAAATACTTTAAGGAACCTCATTACCGTTCATCGAGAACTGACCATGTTTTTAAAATAAGAGAATTACGCACCAGGACGAACCTGTTCGCGAATTCTTTTTTTGTTAGAACTGTTCAAGAGTGGAATGGATTGTCTGCCATGCAAGTGTGCTGTAAGAACGAAGAATTGTTTATGTCGTTTCTGTAACCCCCCTGCTGTAACGCCTTTGGGCAATGCGGGGTAACCTTTGAATAAAGAATAAAGAATATAAGCACTACACATCAGCTTACCGCGTCTGGTGATGGTAACACCCATGTTGCTTTTGGCATCGTTACGCAACCGTAAACAACTGGTTATATAAAACATATGCGACTCTTCAGCATATAAGTGTGTTTATACCACTTCCACATCTCTCTAGCGTCATACCGCAACGTTTCGCTCAGCATGAAATATTATGCCACAGTCACCATCTCGCGCATGCTTCGCATAACATCGATTCCCACGGTACGTGGGATCTGCCAAATTTTTTTACGTCTGGCCGTCCCATGCCGCCAATTTCCCACAGGGTGGGTGCTCTCTCAAGTCACTATGAACTTCGTTCTGCCGAGCACCAGGCCGGAAGACGCTAAATAATGTAGCCACCGCTGCGGTGTGTATATGGTGCCTCCATGGTGTCCACATGGTGTCTACACGCCCGAAGAATTTACCCAGCGCGCCGAGGAAGCCAGACAGCGTGCCCGCGTACGCATTTGTCATCAGCAACATAAAGATGTGAAACGGTACGACCTCGGACACAAATTCGTTACCTACACACCAGGGGACAAGGTATGGGTCTGGATCCCAATACGTCGACGCGGACTTTCTAAAAAAAACTCCTGAGACGATACTTTGGGGCATACAGTCATTCGACGTTAGAACGACGTGAACTACGAGGTCGTTCGCCATCGTCATTGCAGTTCCAGCCGCCGGAAGCATTCACCCGAAGTCATGCATGTCGTGCGGATGAAACCACACCTATCCATCTAACTCTGGTTGGGTTCCAGTGCATATATGTGCGCTTTTCTAAGTAGAGCGCATAGGCTGTGCATCGGGACGATGCCTCTTTCGGAGCGAGGGAAATAACATATGCGTGCTACCAGAATGAAGAAGAGGACAGCGTAAAGACTCATACTCTTTATACAGGAGGCAGAAAGAACTCGCTGGTATTAAAAAGACCGACCCGCTGCTCTTCTCTCGATCTTTGCGGTGCGACATGTCTCTAACAGGAAAAAAAAAAAAACATGGCTGATACCTCTGTCATAGCAGTCGGCACAACACGAAAGCAAAACGTGTCTTCACAGGCGTAGTTGAACGGCAAGCAGCTCGAAACTTGCAACGCGCTGCTCAAGAAGAAAGGACACACGGAACGAACATACACAGAATGAGCGCGAACGAACAACTGTCACAGCTCGACAGTTAAAGCGCGCTGGTCAAAATACAAAGGAGGACGCAGGAAACGAACGCACAAGCATACACAGGATGAGCGCGAACTGTCAAAGTTGTAACTTACTTGTTTGTGAGCAGCCCGCTCCTTTCGCAAAAGCGGCCGCTGCAGTGAGCGAAGTGACCTTCGTGCTCTCTGTAACTTCAACGCTAACTTACGGTTAGAGCGCAAGACGCACAAGATAAGCGCGCGCGCAGGAGCGGCCACGCCCTGTAGAGGCACACGCTCGTCTCAGCGCGTGGGGCGACGAGCTTTAATGCGCGCTCTTCGAGCCCTTCGCGCCATCTCGCTAGTTATAACGAAAACACGCTGATGTACCCCGATCTCCGAGTACCGCCACCGGCAAATGGTGCATATAAATAGCACGCCGTTAGTATGACGAAGAACGTGCCGTCTGTGGCGGAGTCGGTTCGCGCTGGGGATCGAGGGGTCGCAAGTCGACTCCCGGTGACAGAACTTTTTCTTCTAGTTTTTTTCTTTGTCATATGCTAGTCTTTATATTTTACAACGTCATATCCGTGACGGAAATGCGTCAGCGGGGCCGTGGTGGACCCCGGCATAAAACACTTTCGTGTTAAAAATGGACCTCGATGAGTCGCGTCATGAGGAGTACAGTTAACAGATGGTCGGTCAGAGCATCAAATTTTATACCAAGAGACGGGAAGCGTGCCCAAGGACACGTAGGGTTAGGTGTAGCGACGAAGTCAAGAAATTTCGAAGCGTAAAATGGAATACGGGCGCGCAGGACAGGGTAGTTTGAAGGTCACTGTGAGCGGCCTTCGTCCGGTAATTCACGTAATATAGGCTTATGACGATTTATTAAGTTTGTCACTGTTTGATGATCTTTGACAAAGATGGGAAATATATTTTTATTTCTCACAGATATCCCTTCTCATCGTGGGGTCAACAGGTGCAATCTTCTTTGTCATCCAGGCACTTGTGTCTTTCGAGCGGTGTCTCGAGTACACGCGTTTACCACCAGAGGTGAGTCGTGAGGAATAGGTTTACGCATGTGAATTTATTATTTCGCTTCATCGGTACAATGTGGCTGTTTATAGTCACCCTTCAACTGGAGATAATAATAACCCGAAGACATCTTAAACAATTATCCACGCTATTCACATACCATCGGGATACCTCGTAGTGCTGAATAAATACACCCGGAAGGTTCGTTTATTACGTAAAAAATAAAGCCTCAGTTTTTGTGTTAGTTTATACAAAGGCTATTCAAAAAGTAAGGGCCGTTTGGTCCCCGAAAAGTAAATATACCTTAGTAAAGTTTTTTATCGGTGCGTTTAGTTTAGTGCAAACCAACTTCATTTTTCCACATAATCACCGTTAACTTCTAAGCACTTTGCGTACCACTGCACCAGTTTCTTTAATACCTCTGCATAGATGTTCGCCGCCGGGGAATTGAACCACTTGACAACAGCAGTCTTGAGTTTGTCGCTGTCATCAAACCATTGTCCACCTAGCCACTGTTTTAAATGCAAGAAAAGGAAATCACTCGGTGATTTCATTTGGGAAAAGGAAGCCACTCGGTTCAAGGTCGGGACTGTAGGGCGGTGTTCAAAAAGTTCGAAACCAAAATCTTGAATCATCTCTTTTGTTCTGGCTGCGGCGCGAGGACGCGCGTTGTCATCGAGGAGGACAATTCCAAACGATAGTTTCCCGCGCCGTCGATTTTTGATCTCAGGTCATAGTTTGGTGAGCGTTTGCAGCATACGTCAGCTGTAACTGTGGCCCCACATTCCATGACATCAACTAAAAGAATGCCCTTTTCGTTCCAGAAAACGGTAGCCATCATCTTCCGGCTCGAGTAAAGAGATTGCTTGAAATTTTTCGGTCTTGGTGAAGAGGCATGACGACACTGCATTGATTCCTGTTTTGTTTCTGCAGTTGCGTAGCATATCGATGGCTCGTCACCTGTAACAAGCAAAAACCAATCGTCTCCGTCTTGTCGGTAGCGGTCCAAAAACGCTCGTTCACTTGACATTCTTTGCTGTTTGAATTGGTCGGTAAGCATTTTAGGGGCGTAGCTCCTCTTAATCTAACCTTGTCCCATGTCAGGCGTAACCGCGGCAGTATCTCCCGAACAGTATAATAGATGGCGCTGTCCCATAGAGATTGAAAAAAAAATAATAAATTAAATAATAAAAAAATAAAAAGTAGAAAAAGTAAAAAATAGAAAAATTAAAAAAGAAGGAAAAACAGAAAAAGCAAAAACAATAAAAAAAGCGTATCGTTTAGATAACTGCCAGGCGAAATCGCTGAACATTTCACGGTGTACACATGATCGCTTCAGGAGCTTCGCCCAAGCTCTTCATCATTCACCCGTGGATATGCTGTAATTTTTTGGTACACCCCTTGCACAAACTTTGTGATATCCCAGCTTTTCCGTCACAGGCATGTAAAATATAGTGTGACCAACCAGAGCAGATTGATGCGACAGGCCCCTAACTGTTAGTCGTCGATCTAATCGCACTTTTTGAACATTTTCACTGGTCTGGATGCTGGGCCTGCCACTCCGTTCTTCGTCGTGCACATTTCTGCGGCCATTTTTAACGTCTTGGGACTATTTTCTGACCTTTCCTTCACTCACCACTTTAGGTGCATCAACTAGGCACAGCTCCCTCTGGATTTGAGACGCTGGTGATATTTTTGCGTACAAAAATCGAATTACAGCTCGCACTTCACAACAGGCCGGAGCAACAACTTTCACGGACATTGTCCTCTGCATTCCCCGACAAACAGACGACTACTGAGCCAGAACAAGAACTTCAGTACCTTCACGAAGAATTAAGAGTCCACGCTGCACAAATAAATCTTTATTCTGACGTGTAAATAGTTGAATATTTGCAAACGACCTTTTCTCTTTGAATAACCCTTGTAGTTAACTGCACATACATCGCAAAATACGTGAAATAATACTTTATTTGAATAAACAGAAAGTACCGAGGCCTAAATGGCTTTGAGTTTCAGCATTCACAAAGTTAAATGTATTTTCGTATGTTATGTGTATCATCAGTTTCCATCACACTATGCTCTCGAAAACGGCCACTACCAGCGTTAAAGGGGTCATGAAGAACCCCTTGGGCTGATTGAAAAAACACATCCTGCGGAAAGCTGACACGGCTATGAACTGCTCTGCCAAATATTACAGTCGTGCGCGCCGCGTAATGGCCACAAGCGGAGCGCGAAGTTGCCGTTTGCCCAGGCACCCTCTTTTCAAACAGAGGCCGGTTCTCACTCTCGTCGGTGGGCGGGGCGTCTGTCCGCTGTACGTCGCAAGAGACATAGCATGTTTATTGGCCGATAGCCGACGTAAATCGAGAGCGGCGTTCGGATCAGATGCGCTTCTTGCCGCGGGGTGCCGCCACTTGCCGGCGCCGCACTCCTCAGTACACGGTAGCCGCACTCGCGCAAGCGAATCACAGCGGGAGAGCGATCGCGTTTCATGACGCGCGCTGGCGCACCTTCTTTCCCCCATGCCATCCCTCCCTGTCTAGCTTCCAGTGCGCTCGTCGGCACGAGAAAAGAGAGAAAGCGCTGGGAGCGTGCGCCAAACCCCCGTAACTCCGCTGATTCTTGACGGATTCGAGAAATTTTTGCGGCAATCGATTCAGGAGGCAGTACACTCCTATACTGAGGCCATTAGATCATTACTTGGAAAAGTGGTTCATGACCCCTTTAAGAGCCGTCGATGCAGCTCCGGCTGTTTACAGGATACCACGACTAATTAGTCGTCAATGTTTTTTTTAACGAAACCAGGTAGATGAGCAGGGATCCCAGGACGCCGCACGCATTGCTCGGAGAAACACGAAGAGCTGTGCCAAGGCTATCTGCATTCGTCCACTCGATGAAACAGCGTGGCCTTCAGAAGGAAAGCTCGAGTTCGACCGGTATTCGGCGTCCTACAAGCCCGGAGTGTTGCCTGACGTCCTCACCGACGTGTCCTTCATAGCACATCCTCGTGAGAAGGTGGTAACATTCCCATCGAGCTTCTCATGACTCACTCATGCCAGAAAGTTTACTATACAGGATCAGTGGGATTTCTATCCGACATAACTCACACTGCAACGTATGTTAGGAAAAGTTCACTCTCGTTTAAAACGAGCTAGCGGTGCCCCTGCTGTTTTAGAGAGCTAGGGCACAACGTGCCGTGTTCCTATAGGGGGCTGTTGCAAGTAGGTGCTCCCTGCTCTAAGCTATTATGGTTTGGCAGGAGACGCCAGTATACTTTCATTCGTATAATTATGTATTTATTTTATCTTTAAAGTTTCGTGAGCGGTTTCATGTTAGTGAGTGCAAAACAGCGCAGCCAACAGGAGGAGACAGAAGAGGACACAAAGCGTTCTGTGTCCTCTTCTGTCCCCTCCTGTCAGCTGCGCTGTTTTGCACTCATGATCACGTTGTACCAACACGCCCAATCCTACAGTCTTCTAAGTCTCATGTTAGGCTATGGTTGAAAGGAATGGGTGAAGTCTACCATAGCAAACAAGTTTTGAGGGTGCCCCCCATGCAGCCATCTACGAATGTTCCCATTAGCGGTGATCCATTATTGAGAATATAATTATTGGATATAAGAAATAGTAACAGCTCATAAACGCTACTTTGCGGTATGTCACAGCAGCATACAGAAATTATCTCCGAAATATTTTTAGCAATATTCAAGTCTCGGAAACTAGAGACAAAGTTGCAAAGCCCAGTTAGACTGAGTGAAGCGAAAGTTTGCGCAAACAACATGGACTGCGCTTTTGATTTCGAGCAATAATGAAAGAATAGTTCGCCATGTTTCCCTCGTGTGGTTCACTAGTGATGGTGACGAAACTCACAGCGTGGGAAAATGAGAGCGGACAGAGGAGAATCACACAGCACTAGCGTTCACTCGAAACTGGTTTCATTCACGCTAAATAAACACATTTATGCACAAAAATGGTGCACTTGTCAGAGGGATTGGCATTAAAACCATACAACCAATAAATGTCTCTAATATTTCACAATTCGCGTTCATGCAGCAACAAGGGGGGATTAAGCATAGACCCGCATTTTTAGATATATAGTACGCTTTCGCAATTCTTCGGGTTTGAACGGCATGCCGGTACAAAACAGTTTTCTTTTCAAAGACCAATTCTTTACATCACGAATGAAGAGGCGACGGTAAATGAGAGAGGGGAGTGCAGTATTAAGAATTTCTGCGTTCTGTGAGGAGTACGTTCCCACAACTTTCATTCATGGCCGATGTATATACGTTAACAGGACACGGATAATTTTCAAGCGAAGGTTTTTATAGTCACACATTTTGATGGCGACATTGTCGTACACGAAAAACCTGGCACCGGCTGGGCACATAAATGGCGTCGAAGACGCGCCGTTCACATACATATTTGTACGCGCCATTTTCCAATCATTCATTTCTAAATCGTGGGCCTGTCGGCGATCAGCCGTTTTTGATATAGAAATTTGATCTTTTATCGATCAAAAGTTCAGCAGGTCAACAGAAGGCCCAACTAGACATTCGCCTTCACATTCCTAAGAACTTCTAGGTACCCCCGTATTTTCTTTTCCTCAATGTGCCCGGACAGATTGAAACGCGACATCATTTTTTTTAGTACAATGGCTGGTGCGAGTTTCGTTGGGGTGAGTAGGCATGATTTGGTATGACTGGTATGAGTATCACTTGGTCGCTAGGAAATCATTCAAACTTAATACAGGATCAAATAGCCTGTATGTCCATAGGGTCCTCTTTTATTCATTGCAGTCTTACACTCCAAACAAAGAAAGAATCTTCTGAGTCCTTTCGGGGAGTCTTGACTTGCAACGTATATGCATCTCTTTAAAGAGGCACGCCAACTCTCCTTGCAGATCATTATACTCTCTTCTGTGAGTCGTGTGACACGCAAGAGAGTTAACATGTCTCTTTAAAGCGAGTATTATTCGTGACAAGACTCCCCGAAAGGAGTTGCACATACGCCATTTTTTCTTAGAGTGTATAACGAAAGAGAAACTTTTCGTTAATTTACCTTTCTGAGCCCTTCCGCCAACTAGGGGGATGCCGCCCAACTGATCTGCAAGAGCATGCGTCCGCATGCTTCGAGTTGTCGAGGAATTCGCCTTCGCACGGCCAATTGCTAGCTTCCTGGTTAGCTGAATTGGTAGAACGACCGCCCCGGAAAGGCGTTGATCCCGGGTTCAATCCCCGGGCCAGGGCGAATTTTTTGGCAAATAACAACATTTCTTTATGAGAAATCCGTATGGGTTTCCTTGCGGCTTCGTGCTAGAAATGCACGGTTGCCGGTTGCCAGTTGCCCGTTCTTAACCCTTCCGCCACCTTGCGGGATTCCGCGGAACTGATTCGCAGTAATAACTCTTGTAATGCTTACCAATATTTCGCTCAACTTGCAGGTGGGCATTGTCGGTCGCACAGGTGCAGGTAAGTCTTCGCTCCTTATGGCGGTGCTCCGGGTCTTGAAGGCATCAGCTGGATGCATCCGCATAGATGACGTCGACATAGCATCAGTACCCTTGCGTCGGCTGCGGTCAGCCGTCACCGTCATCCCACAGGCAAGCAAGAAATCTACTCGACTTTCCAGAATGCAACTATCTCATAAGCAATATAACGCGCAAGAAATATCTACCATGCAATAAGGTAGTCCTAGCATAAAGAATGATAAGGTGAAATATTTTATAGCCCTACAGGTAGTTCAAACCCGTCCAGAGTGCCCGCGAACGGGCCGCCAAGCTGGGCTTGGCGGTCCCTACGTGGGACTAGCCGGGTGGCGCGGGGTCTCCCCTGCGTCTTCTCTGGACCCCAATAAAGTTTGCATCATGATCATCATCATCACACTCCGTCTCGTGCCTGCTTGGCGGCGTAATATGAGACGGTTATGATGTTTCGCTGCGTCCAATGGCTTAGCACACGCAGCGGTAGCTTTGTATTCCGACAAATTTAAAGCCCTTCTATGAATGCGTACCGAACGTCACAAGTGTACAGTTAATTCTTCGGTTATATAATGATTACTGAGTGTTCTGCACCACAAGTATCGTGCGGTATACTATGCGTGTAGTTTGTTTCGCTGGCCTCCTTGTTGAGCACCATGTGAGGTACATTAAGGTGAAAGCGACTCATCCAACGGAAAAAGCTACTTTCGGCAAAGAGATGCAGTATGAGGCTCTGGCACACAATTTAGCGTCATTTGACACATCCCCACCCCCCCCCCCCTTTTCCACCTTTGAGAATGTTGGGCCGCCTCTCATGTAGTGGCTAGAGAATGAAATTAATGTTTAGGACGAAGCACCTTGATGCAAGAGTGTTCCGAGATTTTACTAAATAAAACCACAGAAACAAATAAGGAACCAATAAAAAATTAAGAAGAAATATCTAAAAATAAGGAAGCCAATCGATATTCTTGTTTATCTCAATATGAAGCACCTCTAATGAACATCGTGCCAATCAGCTGTCATCGCTCCTCTCAATTGAGAACGCATGGCTGCAGGATTAAGCAGTCCAAAAAGATTAACACATCCGCAGTGGTGTGCATATTGAGCGGGTTTTTCATTGGCTGGAAAAATGTTGACATGCGCATCGGTGTCGCTGTTACCGGAACATGTGAAGCAACTGTTAATACTTGATGACAACAGTAAATGAGTGCATATGTTGTAATTTAAACCAATAGTGTTGTACGATGCGTACATTGCCCGTGGATTATTTTCTGTACAATCCGCCCACTTTTTTACCTCTGGTTGGTGAAATAATTCAAAATATCCAAAAAAATTTTGCAGTGGCTTAGCTCGGCTATGCCAGGATATACGTAGCGTTAGCAAAGGTTCTGCTGATTATTCTTAGCTTTCCAGATTGTCTAGGATTATTAGCCTTCTTCTGTTCATTATTCGTACGCTGAACTTCTAATTGCCAGGCAACTAATTCGGGATACGATGAGATAAGCTTCTCGGCCCTTCTGCACCGTCGAGCAGCATTTGCGCTCTCCTTCTCCATGGCGTTACCCACCTGCAAACGCAAGTCAAAGGCGCTATCAAGCGGCCCCAGCGCAGTGTCAGACGGCAACTGCACAGAGAAGGCGAATAGCTGCGCGCGTGCCGGCGCCACTGTGTCTATGGCTACGACGTCACTCCTCTCGAATGCGGCGCAGACCAGCAGCTGCAAGCCGCGCGCAGTGGTGGCGGAGTCCGCGCGCGCCGGCGCCAGCGTGTCTGCCGCGCCTACGACGTCACTCCTCCCGAACGCGCAGACCAGCAGCGGCGAGCCGCGCGCGGCGGTGTCTGAGAGCGTGTGAGATGCCAGCTCCGGTGACCCAGCTGTGTCACATCACTGATGCTCGCGCATGCACAGCACGGCTCATGACCATCCAAGCGAAATTGGCTCCGGCTATGCAAGTGTAGCTGACGCTACAAAATATTCTATTCGATTCGTACTTGGTTTCCAGCATTTAAATTCTTTTCACAGTCCACAACTTGATATTCTCTCACACCTCTACTTTGAAGTAATGAAACATGGAAGAAGAGGTACCTGACGGCTCCAGCATGCATGCTACTGGTAATTCGCGTGGACTGTACTTCGCCGTAGAAGTCACGCAAACACGCTACAGTGTTATGCTATCTAAAGGCGCGTCCTGCGCTGAAAGAAAGCACGGTTGGAACCATTGGCCGGTAAGAAACGGTTACTGGCCAGGGAACGAGTGCATGTTTTAATACTGACAAAAATATCGCTAGGGTTGTAGCATGTGCTATCGGGCTGATTTCTTCGTCCTCGTGACAAAACATGCGTATTTGTCATGCGCAGTAGAGTCCACGGTACCATACAACATGTCTTTATGGGCAAACTAGCATGTACGGCGTCGAGCCCGCTGCCGAACTGGACTATGTGTGATGCAATTGGTTGCTGGAAAATTTTACTTGTCTCTAACTGCACCGGAACCAAATCAGACCCAGACCTGAAACTAACCGGTACTCTTTGCACTTCAATACCTTCCACCAGGTAGCTGCATGGGCTTCGTGCGCTTGAATATGTCATGCAACCTGTAGGCTTATTCTAAAGCACTAAGTAACGTAAGCATTCTAAAAAGACAGGGCGTGCAAACCTTTCAGTCGTTGTGCGTCTCTTCAGTTGTTAGTCGGCGTTTGTGGTGTCCTGACTTCTTTCTTGTGTCCGTGTTTGCACCCCCTGTCTTTTTAGAATGAATACTTACCAACCAGCTCAGCTCTCTCTTATTCAAAGTAACGTAAGGTTCGTTCATTTTTAATTACATAGAAAAGCGAGTTCTTCTTGGCAGCCAGCAAATTCTTGATCTACTACAGGTCATCTACGACGACTAATGTTTGAGTTTGTGCACAAAATAGGACCCTTGCTTGACACGAGGCGCACTACGGGATGTTTTGGACCCGACTGGCAGGCACTCAGACAGCGACGTATGGTGCGCACTGGCGCAAGCACACCTCACCGAATTCGTCGCGCACCACTCTCTGAACATAAGGATGGACGTGGGTGACGGTGGAAGTAACCTCAGGTAACCTCAGCCACTTTCGATATTTTATGTTTCATTTACTTCAGGTTGTTGACCAAATTACCCTCGCGCTGCCATTTGCTTGTATCCCGCTTAGCTCAATTCGTAGAGTAGCCGCCTCGGAAAGGCGTTGGTCCCGGCTTCGATCACCGTACCAGGATGAAATTTTCTTCACCTAGACTTTCCTTTGTCTGAAATCTGCATGGATTTCCTTGTAACTTCGTGCTGAAAAGCGGTGGTGGTCAGTCATCTCTTTAATAACCGTTCCGCCATTTGCAACCGCCGTAAAACCACTGATGCTGATGTTTATTCCTAGTTTTTTAAATTTTATTTCAACAGCATTTATAGTTCCAAAGGGTATGGGGCTCAGCTTGTTGGTGAGGATTCACGGGTTCGAAGCAGTCCTGTCTGTTTGTTTCTGTGTCTTCTATTTTTCGGGCTGTTTCGAAACCATGAAGCAATTATAGGTCCCCTATTCGCGGGTTTTCGCCGTCGCCGCCATGTTCCGCGTCACTTAGCTACTTGGCTTTCGTACAAGGGATCTTTCCTCAACAAAGGAGGGCTTCAGCCCTACCCGCGTGCGGAAGTCAAGACCCGAGCAACAGGGGGGCACATTGGGGACACTTTTTTTAATCTACCAGCTAGAGAAAGTTCTGTTTTATCCAAATTCTCTAAAATCGTGCGCGCTCTTGGGACGAACGCGCCTGCATCTCAGATAAAACGAGCCCACCATCTGTGTCGGATGAGGAGGGCGTATGCCAGGCCTGTAGCCAGGGGGGGGGGGGGGGGGGGGGGCTAGGCCCCTCTCCCCCAAAATTTTTGTGAAGAGGGGTGTTTTGCGGAAAATAAATAATAAAAATGGGTGTCTTTCTGAAATAGTCAAGGTTTTCAGCAAGTGCCCCCCCCCCTCCCCGAAAAAAATCACAGCATATCCACGGAGTGAATGATGATGAGTGGGCGAAGCTGCGGAGTTTCATCGGTAAACCGTGAATCTTCCGTGAATTCTGCCCAGTACATCATCATCGACGTGAGATCGGGCGCGTTTATATTAAAGGTCCGATGAGTTATGACGACTTGCAGCTCACTTTAATTTTACATGTACGCTGTGAATTTTCATTGTTTAGAAAACCATTGCTTTAGAAAACATCTGGCGTCTTTCGTTAAGCAGCTGGCGTCTTTTCGTTTTGCTTTAGAAACATCTGGCGTTCTTTCGTTTTCCTTTTAGAAAACATCTGGCGTCTTTCGTTGGTTTATTTCATCAATCAACGGCGTTTTGAACAAAATTTTTATTGTTTAATCACGCGCAGGAGAAATCTCACCAGACACTACCTTGGAGGTAAACAATGGCTGCTAATGGGAATGAGAGACAGAAGAAGTCGGCTTTTAGCTAACACTTACACTTCTACTTCTACTAACGTTTCCTACTGGAACATGCCAATGGCTGCTAATGGGGAAAGAGAGACAGAAGAATTCGGCTTTTAGTTAACGCGCACGCTGCCAATTTTTTATTGTTCAACAACGCACAGGAAAAATTTCCCACCGGCACCACCTTGGAGGTCAAGATCTGGCACTAGCGTTACGACTGGTTACGCACCACTACGACTTCGAGGGACAAACGGGTGCCGCCTTAAGGAGCTTCGCCCCTAAAAAATTCCTGGCCACGGGCGTAGCGCATGTGGTAACATCGCCCCGCATGTGGTACATCGATGGCTCTTCAAGCAGAGGGCAAAAGCACAGCCCGTCTTTCGTCGGGGGAAGGAGCATGAAGGGGCGCTGAAAAGGGGGAGGGACTAGGTCGCTCGTGCAGCAACTGTGAACTTTGCTCATTAGGGCGCGGTCGCGGGAGCTGGTGCCCGCGCTATCTACACAGACAACATTAGATGGCTCGTGCACGTTCTGTGCTCTCACCGTTTACTTCGCGTTGAGACGACAGAGAGCACGAGCGGCCGTATTCGGCCCTGGAGCGGCCGTGTTCGCCTAAACCAGCGTTTCGTAGAGTTACGCCCATAGGCGTGCGCAGGGTTCCTCATTAGAGGGGGCGAAAGTTCATCGCAGCGCCCCCCCCCCCCCCCCCCACCCTAAAGAGTCCATGTATGGGGCAGATTTTGCGCCCCCCCCCCCCTCTTAGGTGACTAGAAGGGTCAATATACGGGGCAGACTTTGCGCCTCCCCTCTTAGATGATTAGGGGGGGCGGCCGCCCCCCCCTGCCCACCCTCTGCGCACGCCTATGGTTACGCCGGATCGCATCCAACAGAGTTAGCTGCTAGCCTTACTTCGTTTAACATTCCAATTTGTTGCTGTCGCTTTCATTGCTTCGCGCTTGTGGCGAAACTGTGATTTTTTTAGCTCTGTTCACTCTTCTCAGAGTGCATCGACACAGAATCTAACTCGTATAGGAAACATCGCTCTCTGCAAGCGTATAATATGGGCCACCCTTATTTAGATCAAACACGTCGGAAGAAAGCATGACTATATACGTAGATGGCGTATCGTAGCCGATTAACTTTACCAGCGCTGTGTGCAGAAACGGCGTGAATGGCTCGTTTGCTTTTCCGAGGGCGCTTATGAAAGAAACTATTATTTTCACAATACTTCAGTTCAAGGCAGTCTGCTTTTCTTCGAACGACACGTCTTGTTGAAAGTGACTATTAATAACGTTGTGTTTCAGCCAAATAAAGCTTGTCATGTTCTCCGTAATGAATTTGATATGTCGTAATAGCGTTCATTTTCTCCTCTCCCAGCAGCTGGTCAATCACAACTCCGTTCACCCCCTTGTAGAGGTCAATCACAACTTCTTACTCACCACTTTGTGTCCAGCGCTTCGCGATCATGTGAATTGACCTTCATTGAAATGGTTGGCAACGTCGGCCAGCCTTTATGAAGCCCTTATTCTGGTGAAGTCAACCTGTTGATCACATTGCCGTAATCTTGGCAATGGTTCAAGCGGTCCCTTTGTTTGTTAGGCACAACTTAATGAGGCCAACTGACGATAAGTCCAAGCAGAGCCGAGTGGACATTCCTTTGTAAATTCAAGCTGGACTATACGCAATTACGACTTAAACAGAATTGAATTGAAGCGGTCAAAAAGCACCTTAGCCGTCGGTGTGTTCCGAACCCACAACCTTCGAATTAAACGTCCAAAAGTCTCCGAATTGAGCTGTGACGGCTGACGTTTCTACGACAGTTATCCCGCCCACTTTGTTGGTTATTTCTGCGCATGTAGTCCTGGAAGTGTTAGCCAGCCCCACTCGTAGTCAAGGTGGCGAGCGTGGAACACTAGCAGTAATCAGGGTTTCCAAATTTGTCTACTTTGCGCCAATTTGGCTACATTTTTAGGCTGGTGGCGGCAGAAAAAACGCCTTGGCTACTTTCGTATTTTTGGCTACTTACTCGGTCTTTCAGTTTGAAACAAAACATGAATATCTTGTGACGCCGAAGCCGCGGGCTTTCGAGAATACGGTGTCTAAACATGGTGACCAAGGCTTGTTCCCAGCTCCCGAAATTGAATATGGCGGCTGCATTACACACAAGAAAATACTTTTCGATATCTGACTGAAACTCGGGGAAAAACTTTCGTATGTCACCTCATTTTGCAGACAGCCTTTTGCTCAAGGCGACTTTAACCAGTAATTCGAAGTGAACAGGACAGTCAAAAGCGCTCCGCATCCAGGAAGCTCTGCACTTATTGATATTGAAAATCAGATACCGAAAGCATTGTATGTGTTATTTCTTGGAGTTGAGTACGGACTGCAACTCGGAAATATTAATTGCTATGACTTGGTCATCACGTGAGAAACGATTGCAGAAGTGACCACAATTTATAGTTGCAAAGGAAATGTACGAAAGGATATTGCTGCTGGAATCCATGCTATGGGTAGCATGGTTTCCTGGATTGCAGGTAGCTAGTTGCCCAGCATCATTTGGTATTACACATAGCGCTTGCAGCTTCTGGACGTAATAAAGTGTTAATCAATCAGTAAATCAATAAATCAATCATGCTGGACCAACGATCAGTTATTGGTGGAAGCGAAATGTAGAGATGGTAGCACGGAGATAGATGTGACGACAGTCGTGTGTCGCCGAGGACACAGTTTGTTCTCCTAATCGAAAGATTGTCATTCACGCTCGAATATTTGCAGTGCCGGCCAGCGACAACTTGTGTGCCTCGCCAGGGCTCTGCTTCGGCGGCCACGTATTATCCTCATGGATGAGGCTACATCACATATGGATGGCAACACTGACAGGACCGTGCAGACTACGCTACGAGAGAGCTTCGCCTACTGCACCGTACTCACAATTGCACACAGACTGGAGACGGTGCTAGACTACGACAAGTGAGTTGACTTCTTTGGTGCGCGCGCCTGTGCTGCAGCGTCCGTGTCTGATGCGGTGCGATTCCGCTTAATATTTGTCGGCTTCTCTGCGACACAAATGCGACAAATGACGCGACTATGAGATACAGATGTCCGTAACCACTGTCGCGCGAAATAAGAAAAAAATGGAATTATAAAAGAATATGCAGGATCGCATGTGATTTGAGCCCAGGCGCTCTGCGTGGAAGTCGAGTACTCTACCCCAAAACCACTCTGGTGCGTGAAACATTTGTAAATAGACCATTTACAGGGGCCATGCGTTAACATGTGGAATGTAGCGTGGCAGGAGAGTAAAATAACAACCAGGCGTCACACAATGCTAATTGCGCAACAAGTGTGTGGTTTAAGCTTCCCACCCACTACAAAGTGCTCAACCATAATTCTTTATCGTCACGAGCCGCATGCAGCATCAAAAAAGTGAACATAATGCATTAGAGATGTCTAGCGGGTACCTCGCTTACCCACAGAATGACGGATAATCTCATAGTGGGTGCTTCTTAACTTCAAAAAATCATGATCTATGGCCTAAATGATACCTAACATGTGCACTTGTATTAGTTGCCCAAGAGAGTTTCGAACGGGCTAAAAAAAGGCCGCTCTTCCAGCTTTCGCTGCTACTGTCCTGCACGCAGGCCTGGCGTTGTTTTTTTCGTTCTGTCTCTCTGTGCTCGCTCTCTCGCCCATCAGTTATGACATACCATGCCGAACAAGTCGGCGCGCGTGTTCTGGGACCGAAGCAGCAGATGAAAAAGCGGACGAGGAGAGCGGGGGCTTGTTCATGATTATGATAGTTTTCTGTCGACGACTAGGGGCATAGTGAAAACCTTAACAGTCATGCCGTAAAAATGCGTCTGGTGACGCCCCTGTCTCAAATGACAGGCGTCTCATATTACTTAAAAATACGAGCGCGTAACTTAAACAGAGACTTAGCAAGGCAAGGACAAGCGCATACTACCAAGTGAACGTTTATTTCGAAAACATTGATATATATATATATATATATATTATATATACTATATATATATTATATATATATATATATATATATATATATATATATATATATATATATATATATATATATATATATATATATATATATATATATATATATATATATATATATATATATAACTCATCCCCCAGGGAAGGGAGGTCCCCTCCCGAAACTGTTGGGAAATAAATATTTATATCCCTGTTGACAACGCCTCCGTTGTATTATACCCATTACTCGAGAAGAACTGGCCCATTGAACCATATCTACACTTATATATATAGTTCAGAAAGGAAGACAAAACGGGCGAAACAAGTTTTACTAACGTCTCGGTAGGAGGGCTTGCCTTCCTGCAGATGTACGAAGGTCCCTACCGTAAGGCAGGCCCTCCTGCCGAAACGTTAGTAAAACTTGTTTCGCACGTTTTGTCTTCCTTTCTGAACTGCATGTCCCACCGGATCCACTGAACTTCATCCTCGCATGTAGATATATATATATATATATATATATATATATATATATATATATATATATAATATATATATATATATATATATATATATATTGTGTTAAGGTGTTTAATAGACGGGACTCAACGACAATGTGTAATGGCGACAGTCACGGCAAGGCACGAACTCCCTGCGCGAGCGGCGTCGTTTCACATGCAACCAAAGAGGAGGACCCACTAGAAGGCGCTGGAGATGGCAACCCGTTACGATGTTCCAAGGCTTCTTTACAATATATATATATATATATATATATATATATATATATATATATATATATATATATATATATATATATAAACCTTTTCACAGACGGCTCCCTGGGCGCCGCCATAGTTCTCTTTGGGCTGCGCTAAATAGGCGTGACCCCCCAAAAATGCACTACCGAGGCTGTGACCTCGGCCTTTGTACTCCCGCGCGCAGCCCAGCATGGCGGCGTTTTTTCTCTCCTGTGAAAAGGTGTATATATATATATATACAGGGTGTTTCAAGAAATGTGACCAACCTTCTCAAAAAATCAGGAATATCCGATATTTTCTCGGGACTTCCAGACTTGCTTTTTCTGTAGCGGCAGGAATCTTAAGGTAGTTAAGGACATCATTTAAGACAGTAATTAAGAAAGTTATATTAATTAACTTTTTTTAATTAGTGGAGTTAGGTGATTGTGTCAAATGGGAGAATTAAGTTCTTCCTGCGAGGAACCCATCCAAGGTTTCAGATTTCGAAAAAGCGTCCTGTAGAAATTGTTGTGGCGTAACGACATTCAACGAAATGCAACGGCTTTCAACATCGAAAGCCATCGAATTCGGTTGAATTTCATTACTTCGTAATTATTACTAGAGGCCGCTTTTTCGAAATCTCTATGTTGGGATGGAATTCTGGCACGAAGAACTTCAATTCTCCAATTTGACACAGTCACCGAACTCCACTAATTAAAAAGTTAATTAATTTAACTTTCTTAATTACTGTCTCAAGTCATGTCTCTGACCATCTTAAGATGCCTAGCGCTACAGAAAAAGTCGTTCACTCATTTTGGTCGTCTCAGAAGAATATTGCAGTTGCGTTCTTCCATGTTTCTGCTTAGGTTTTGCCATTGAATTTGGTTAAATTTCATTACTTCGTAATTATAACTAGATGCCACTTTTTCGAAATCTCAAAGTTGAGTTGGGTTTCTGGCATTAAGAACTTCAATTCTCCCTTTTGACACAACCACCTAACTGCACTAATTAAAAAGTTAATTAACTTAACTTTTTTAATTACTGTCCCAAATAATTTCTTTAACCATCTTAATATCCCTGCCACTACAGTAAAACCAATCCTGAAGGCAGCAATCAAATATCGCATTTTCCTGATTTTTTTAGAAGGTTGGACACATTTCTTGAAACACCCTGTATACCGACAGACAGAAGTTTCGCCAAAAAACCGATAAGAGTACACAGCCAAGAAAATACATAGTATAAAATTAGATATAACTGACCATACCCTGCATTGCCTTTCAGAAAATAGTTAACATCTGTGGCATGTGCCGCTTTCCAAGAACACGAGTTCCCTATCTGACAGGTCGATTGAGGGTTTGCTGACACAAAACAGTTGATCATGCGCTATGCTTGCAGCTTCAGTAATTATTCTTGTGCGGTCATCTTCATGTTCATCAATCACGGTTGTGTTGCCAACTGTACTTTGCACCCACACCTGCTGACATGTTGCGCCAAAAAAACATCGTTCCCGTTACGTACGTTGCACGCATCATCACGCAATCTGTCATTAACACATCTCCGGGGTTGTCTGGTATAACCAGCGCCGCATGAAAGTGGTATCTTGTAGACAACGCTACTGGCACAGTTGACAGAGTTCTGTGCTTCGTTTTGCACGGTCGTTTTTTGTGTCTTGCAGCACACGTCAACTTTTCCAGCTGAGAAGGCTTATGTGATGCCGAAGAAAGTACGCGCACCCCCATGCGCTGCCCAACCTTTTTTAAGCGGTGTGTGTACTGATGCATGTATGGAAGAACAGTGATTTTTTCACGGCTGCTGTTTTCCCTCCTTTCTGCACCATTGCTTAGACGGTCTTCGGGCTTCCGTTTTCTGCGGATGCGTTCAACCACGGAGACCAAGACTGGCTGCAGATACCCAGCAGGTCTCCGCGCTGAAGGCATCCGCAGAAAACGGAAGGCCAAAGACCGTGTAAGCAATGGTGCTGAAAGGAGGGAAAACAGCAGCCGTGAAAAAATCGCTCTTGTTCCATACATCAATTCAAGAAGTGAGAATTTTACTTTCGTAAAATTCCCACTTTTTGATAGCTTGAACTTGACTTCGGCGTAACACTATTTGTGCTTTCAAGTGGAGTGGAATAGTTTAAAGTAAAGAACTCCTTTGATTGTGCTTGAGACTTCTTCCTAGATGTTTATTCAGAGCGCTTCATCTGCTCTTTCTCTTGTGCAGGATCCTGGTGATGGCTAAAGGCAGGACAGTTGAGTTCGGACCCACGCAGCAGCTCGCCAGCAATCCTGATTCCGCATTCCACGCTATGCTGCGGCAAGCCAGATTGCTTCCAGAGAACAGTTTGGAGAATAATGTTGAACCGACTACGCACATTACCCATTTATGAGCTGATCAACAACAGTTGTCTGTACATATTCACACATATCTGTGTGCGGAGGCCTTTATTTCGCATGAACAGGTAATGGGAACACAAGAAATCACCACCCAAGCACTCGGTACAGACGGTTGACCAATAGACCGACCTCACCAGATGATCTGCGCATGTGCGAGTTTCCGACAGCGGCACGGCCGCCATCTTAGTTGGAGTACTCTGAGCACTGCTGGTGCGGCTGCCTGCTGCGTGCCGCAGGTATATTGCAGTTTGGCATGAATCCTCGGCACAGAAGACGATTGAACGCTGTGTTAAACTGTGTCCGGACCTCTAATGTATGTTATTTTACTTCAGGTTACACTGCATATCCTAGCGTTAAGAAAAAAAAAAGAACAGTAGACAACGCTTACATGTGACCAGATCGTCTCATCGTGTTGATGCGCTCGCGTCGCTTCGCATAATAAGTATTAGAAAAAAAAATACCGGGAAATCACGTTCCTGTTGCCATGAGAGCAAAAATCTTTTTTAGTGAACGTCAGCACGCGAGCGATACAAGTTACAGTGTGCGGAAAATAACTTGCCCAAAATGCGTATCTCTCCGCGAACATGAAGACGGGGGCAAAAAAGAACCGATGGGACGAGAAAAAAAAAAAGGTTTTTTTGCGCTTCGTTTTTGTACAAGCAGCACTTTCGATGTACTACGTAAACTGTGTCGCCAACGCAGGACTTCGATCACAGTGATGCGTTAAACGTGAATGAATAAAAAGACGGTCGCCGTGAAGCGGGTTAGAAGCGTGTCCGCGGGGCGACGACTGCAGCCGCATGCCGTTTGGAAAAGTTTAACGTCACGGAAATCTTGTGAACGGCAAAATATCTCCTGCTGCACAAGGGATGGATGACTCACTAAGAGGTTTCGGTGCCACATACAATGCGGCGGATGAGCAGTAGCCCGCTCAGGCCGGCGGCGGCAGCCCAGCCGATGGCTCGGCGCCGATATCGTCGCTAGGCCTATACCACTTCGAAGCCGCAGTGTATACGGTACGTTAATAAGAGCCGCCTACGCTCATGTAAGAAGCTAAGCTTTGCTACCGCGGTTGCTGTTTTACGCTGCGTTCGCGATAATATCACATTTTGAAAGGAACAGGGAAATCCCGGGGGAGAAGTTGGCTGCGATGCCGGCACGGTCGAGTTTTCGCCGTGCACTCCATGGCGCGAGCTGTACACAGCATGCAGTTAAAAGTTTGGCTTGTATCACAGGTCTCGTTCATGCTGGACATTTGACAGTCGTCCTCGCTTTTGATGAGAGGTTGGTTTAGGTATCACTATATATTTAAGAGATCTCTGTTTTGCTCGGAACACGTTGTATCCAACCTGTCGCCGCTGGCGCGCCGAAGGGACCGAGCACATGTTGTATGAAATTTTGCTGTCGCTGATCGGACCGTCAGTCGCGCAGAAAGCTTGTTATGACGCAATAGTCCGCTGCTAAATTACCTGCATTATACACACGGAATTCGCAAACACGTTGAACAATACGCTGAAAGTGCGCAGTAGTTGCCACTCCGTCCGACTTGGTTGACTGTCGCACACATTCCTGTCGGAGCTTGACATCCCTCGAAAACACGTAAAAACCGAGTCATTTTGCTTCAGGGTTGCTGTTGTAGCATCATAGCACGCAGCACATGAACCCAACCATCGCGATTCATCCAAATACGGCCGCTAAAACTCGTTAATGCAGCTCGCCGATGCACCAGCTATATGCAGCTGAACTGGCTGAACGTACCGAGTACTCTAAGTACCGGCATGCCCTGCGGCAGCGGTGGCGTAGTGCAACTCGCGGTGAGGTCGGTCTATTAAGCTCAAACACACAGCCGCGGTGTTTAGCAGTGGTTTAATCCCGACTGAACCAAAGTGCCACGCTAGAGAAACCCCCGCCGAAATGGGCATTGTGCCCGACGAACGCGTTCCCGCCATTGCCACGTTGACGCTGCTCTGCCTAAAAAAGCGAAAGATCTAGGGACTTTAGCTCTGCCCGCACCGCCGTCTCCTCGGCTCACCGTTGTCGCTTGCGTTCGATTTCTCGAGTATCCGCCAGCCGTCGGCGCTTGAGTTCTGCTTCGCGATTTAGCGCGGCTTGGCAGGCTGCCCGATCCTCGGTACGCAGTTGCTGCTTGCGCTTGCCCACCCGGGTCTGTACTTGTGCCTCGACTACAGTACCGGCCCAGCGGACAGGAGTTCTCTCACGCGGTTGCTGGCGGCGCTGTTCTTGGAAAGTTGTGTTCTGTTTGGCAGTTCGTACCACTCGTAACCTACCCATGTTGAAGTTGTAAGTTGAAACTGCTGCGCGCGAGCTCCGCGGCACGGCTGCGACGGAATGAACGACGTCACTGACGGCGCAGCCAATGCCGAGCGTGCTTGAGTACGACAGAGAGAACGATGTCACTTACGCCGCAGCAAATTGCGCGCGCGCTTGGGTACGACGTGATAACGACGTCACTGACGGCGCTGCCAATGGCGAAGTTTCTAGCAACATGAGGACAGACGGATTTTTGTTTTGCCTAGCCATATGAAGCTTCGTTGTAGTAGTCGTGCGGATATGATGACAGTGCAAAAGAGATATTAGAATTGTTCCTTCAGATTATCGCAACGAATCTTATATTTCCTATAATCCCATGAAGTCAGCCGTATTCGGTTAAGTTAGTAAGTACTCAGTAAAAAGTTGACCAACTGTATATCACTGTTTCTGGTAGAGGGCACACCCCCTCCACCCCTACAAAAAAAAAAACAAAAAAAAAACGTGCGTGTGTTTTTCACGATGTCGCAATGTCAGCGAAAGGCTAGTTGGTTCTACATGACTTAAAATTACCCGAGCGCGTGTTTCTCCGATGAGCGAGGAAAGTCGACGGCCGTCGTTCCCTCGTTTGGTCAATAGTATGTCCTGGTCTGACTCCGCGATGTGACATTTTGATATGACTACAACATTTTGAACGAAAGCGCGCAGTCGTTAATTTTTCTTCGCGGGAATGTTCATAATAAAATGGTAGGCAAAGCAGACGCATCCAGAAGCAGTGCTAATTTTCCAGCTCTACACATAATGACATCGCTTGCGCATAACTGTAATGGTGTTTTTTAGACTGCCGAATTGATATGCCGGCTAGAGTAGAACGATACGCTTATAAAATATAGTTTAAATAGACAGTTTTATTGCCGAAAGAATGAAGCGAAAGCAGGACGTTTCTTTCCTTTGCAGCTTGTCTTTGTTGGTAATGGGCCGGTACTCTGTATTTACCATTGTGTTTTGTTCTTGTTCATGGACTACTTGTTTCCAAGCATTTTTTTCCATCCGTGGGAAAAAATAACATCTGCTTTTAGTTTCCTCTGTTCATTCATCGTTTCTCATTCGTACTATGTGTCTGGAAATTTCATTTTCGCAATCTTGGATTTAGCGACCGGCGTGAACGTTTCCTCTGCGTTTAACTTTTGTATGGACGCCGTGTTTACAATGTTTTTATGCATCCGTGTTGACAATTGGCCGCCGCTTTGTAGCTACACATGCCTTCATCTTTTCTGTGTCTGGAAATTTCATTTTCGCAATCTTGGATTTAGCGACCGGCGTGAACGTTTCCTCTGCGTTTAACTTTTGTATGGACGCCGTGTTTACAATGTTTTTATGCATCCGTGTTCACAATTGGCCGCCGCTTTGTAGCTACACATGCCTTCATCTGTGAACACAATACCGTAACCACTGTTTTCCGGCAAGAGGGGCCACCGCTTTCTTGTGTGCCTTATTTCAATCCTATGTTCCCTTTAAAAAGTGGGCCAAGTTAACGCAGACACAAGACCAATAAAAACACAGGTCAGAAGACGTCGAGCGCAACCTACCAACTGGTTTATTGGCTGCAAGAAAACGTGGACCTCAGGAAGGGGCGTGTCAGATGAGGACGCGCAGATGCTCATAAGTAAGACTGACGGAACAGGGCGTTGATTACTCAGAGGGGGAGAGAAAGAGAGGAAAAAAACAGGTGAAAAATGAAAAGTAATAGTGAAAAGTAAAGAGAGGCCGCTATTGCAGACGCAATGTCGGGGAAGCAAGATTTTCGCAGACAATAAGCAAGATCGCAGGTTGCGCTCGATGTCTTGTGACGTCTGTTTTTATTCGTCCCGTGTCTGTGTTAACTTCGCACTTTTGATGATGAATGAACACCAATTAGCCCACCTTACAGGTGTCCTCCATCATATGTGTTTATTCTTTTTACAACCGTTATACTTTATGGGCACATGAGACAGCTGACTGGTTGGTCTCCATTGTCAGATAACCATTGCTGATGTACATACAGTCGCTGATGTGTAAGAAAGTAGCAGCCTGGTGAACCCAGTGCGACATTTATTACTTCAATTCTATTGTACTTGGCGAAGGAAACTCCTTGTCTAAAAGTATAGTTTGGTTACACCAACTGCAAGGGATGCATAAAGAGGGAGTTCCCATTCCCTTACCGTCTTCAATTGCAGAAAGATCCGTAGCATTTCTGAAACAGCGAACTGATTGACACAGTAATAGCTGCAAGGTAGTGCTGATCCTGCCACTGCAGCGATTTGCTCTGTGCATGAAATTTTCAGCAGACTTAACAAAGTAGCTGAGAAAGCAGTTAAAGCACTCTCGAGCGAGCGCGGCATTCTTTCAGCTCTTTGCCTTAGCTGGTAAAGAAGGTCTCAAGTACAAAAAAAAATGTGAAAAGAAACGCATGAGGCGTTCTGTAGAACGGGCATACAGGATTGTAAGTATGACACCGTGTGCATATGCGCGCTCTCAGATTGGTCAAACAGAACAATGTGTGAATGAGTATTTAGGAGAGCATACGTGCTGACTCATCGGCTCAATTCACTGTCGTTTTGCTGATCAGTGTAGGAAAGGCACGTGTCAAGAAATTCTTGAAGAGTGCAAGTTTTTGGGGCGCGCTCTAGAACAACGCGCAATTGAATAAAGTGGTGGTAATACATTCACCGACACAGTTCTTTTGATCTCGCATGCCCTTTACAAAGCACAGAACTAAGATATGTATTTGAAGCTTTACATAGTTGAAATGTTATCTGGATAGCGGAACAAAACATGGACGCAAGAAGAAATTAAGAGGATGACGCAAGCGTGTCCATGTTTGTCGCGCTAGAAACAAGCGCGCACTTGTGTCCACGCTGTGTTGCGCTATGCAGATAACATGTCAGCTATCACTGACCAAAAGGCCCATTTCGCCACGCCCGTCGAAGCCTTGCAGCCCGCTGAGCTACGTGCGATGTAGTCATTTTCTTTTTGTGGTTGTATATGGTACGTTCTTGTACGTGCATCTGTTACTGCTCGTATGCACATGTCACTGAGCGCAAGGAAATACACTAAGCAAAAAAAAAAGTTATAGCAGATCCCACGCGCTGTGGGAGTCGATGTGATGCGAAGCAAGTAGCAACCAATGCAAGGTCAAATTATATCGGTCGCGAGACTTGGAACGAAAAGTGGTCAAAACCCTATTGCCGCAGACATCAACGCACACCGTACGATTCAAAGGCGACTAGGTGAGGAGGGGACAAGGAATGAAAACCAAGAGCTCAGTGGATTTTTTTTCGAATACTCTTAATTCTATATAGGCCAAAGTGAACTAGAAATTTACTTTACGGCTTATCTGACACTCGGCTAAAAAACGCCAGGCCTGCGCGGAAAGCGCAGCCCAGTCACAGCGAAAGCTCGAAGAGCGGCGTTTCTAGAGCCCGTTATAAACTCTCTTGTGGCTACTAATACAAGTACACTAGCAACGTACCCACTACGCCACAAAACATAATTTTTGTGAAGTTGGGAAGCACCCACCACGACATTCCTCGTCATTCTGTGGAGAAGCGAGGTACCAAATGTGCAGTTTCTTGATGCGACGGCTGATGACGATGAAGAATTATGACTGCGCCTTTTGTAATGGGTTGGAAGCTTTAAAGGACCCACTAGTTACGTAATTCGCATTGTGTGACGCCCGGTCGTTATTTCACTCTCCCACCACGCTTTATAGCATACGCTAACGTGAGAAAGAGATAGAGAGAGGGAATTAATTTCATTGAGACCCTGAGGAAATGCATCATGGCAGCCTTATGGGCTTCCTTGGCAACCAATAGAAGTGCACTTGCGAGGAACCCTCTACGCTATAAATCATCATAATTTTTGTGAAGTAGGGAAGCAGCCACTATGCAATTTTTTGGGATTCTGCGGGGAGCCGTGGTACCTGCCAAACACTTGTAGGGCATTATGTGCACTTTGTTGATGCTATGGCTGATGACGCTGAAGAATTATGGAAGATGCCTTTGTAATGGGTTGGAAGCGTTGAACAAACCACTCGTTGCGCAATTCGCATTGTGTGACGCTTTGTTGTTATTTTATTCTTCCACCACGCTACATTACAAATGTGAATGTGGTTCCTTCTCGACATGAAGCCTGTATAGAATCTTTTTGCAAAGCAGTTTCAAAAACCGGCATGGCTCTGAGGTAGAGCACTGGGCTCCCACGCAGAGGGCCCAGGTTCCAACCTCATTCCATCATGGAATTTTTTTCTTATTTAGTTTTTTTTTCTTATTTCGAGCGATAGTGGTTACGGACACCGGCGGCGGCGGACAACTACGGCGCCAAAAACTATAGTGTACTAGATTAGGGGTAGTGGTACGAGGAGCGGCCCCGCGGTGAAGCGTTTCTCCCAGACATACACAGGTGGCGCCACTGCGCCTTTCACCTGGGCACTTCTGCGCGCATTCGCGTCGGATGAATTCTTTCGCACGCCTGAGAAACAGCGTGTTCTCTAACAGAAAAGATGAGAAAGACGGGGAAATGAACAGAATCGCTTCCTTTTTTTTTTCGTTTCGCAAGAACGCAAATTCTAATTAATCTGTTAAGTACACCCGTGAGCAAAAGTATACGGACCATGGGAGCGCGTGCCGAAATCGCTGTCTACGCCATTTGTTCGAGAGCCGTCTGCTGTCGAGAGCATTTCTCTGGCGAATTCCGTTAGAGTAATGCCCTCGAAAGCAAACTGCTCGCAAATAAACGGCTTAGACAGTGTCTATTAAACAACAAAACAAAACGAGCGGCAGGCGCTCCCGTGGTACGTATTCTTTTGCTCACGGGTATAGTGTCTGAACTAGCGCCGGTGGTGCAGCTGGATGATAGAAACTTCCATTAAAAACGCACGTAATGCGCGCGCACTCTTTGTGACAATATAAGCGTGGTTTGACAGAAAGCAGTTTATTTACATACATATACACTAAAATTCAATGATTTAAGGGTCCTGAACCAAACATCTCAGGAGAAATGAACCTATGTACTCCTGCTCAGTTTCAGGTGTTTTGCCCTTTGCCTTTTTGTGGCATTGGAGCTGTTGATGCCTTTCACTAGGAAATGGAGGCGCGTGAGAATATAGAATGACACAATTTTCTCACTCACTTCTTTACCATGCTCAATGCAGCCTACAGAATTCCTGGGTAAAAAGTTTGCCTTCACTTGCGAGAGAACATCACAAACACTGTTCGCGTGCAATTCGCTCAAGCTAAAGCATTCAGTGAAAATATTCTCTAGACAGGTGATGAAGTTGTGCAGCTCTCCGGAGGGGTACAACAACCCACCCCAGTCACAGTGCTCAGTGTAGCTAGAAGGAAGGCTCTCAGCAGCAGCTTTTACAGATTCCACAAGTAGGTAATCCTTGCACAATGTACATTTCAGCTGAAGCACACATTTTCTAGCCACGTATCTGGCAACATAATATATCAACCTTTCATCACTCTTTTCAACAACAAAGGAGAAATGTTGCGAGCTACCTTTAGCTTTCTTCAGAGATACTTCGGCTTCATCGAGCCTACCCTCCGAAAGCATCTCATCAATTCTTTTGGGCTTCACGGGCACATTTTCTTTGTCATTAACACTCATGAGAGCACTTATCACATCCGGATTTGCATTCGCTCCATTCACACTCCTTGCTAAGTTGTAAAAAGAAAGCAAGTTTACAGTCACAAGAAATTGTTCTGGAGAGGGATGGGCGTTGCACCCACTAGATTGGCGAACAATGCGAAAAAAGTTTTCCAGAGGGTCAGTGCTGAGCCTTGAGGCCATATAGCCGACAGACTTGGTGAGGTACTTGAGCAGAGAAAGTGTGCTTGCGATGGTTACTCGGAGACCTGTAGCTGTTGAGTTGCTGAGAAATGCCCCTCCACATGCCTCCCACTTGTTGATATAATCAAGAAAACTGACAAGGGTGGCTTCAGCTGCGGAGTCTGGCCTCAGTGCTTGCGCTGTGAATCGTGAGGTCATGGCAGTGATGACCTTGTTGATCCTCCTGCAAAAAAAAAAAAATCAGAACAGCTAATTGTTGTAGCATTCGTTTTAGTTGTGAATAAACTGAACTAAGAAACAACAACTTACGAAAAGAACTCCTGTGTTGCAGTGATGCTGCCGCATACTTTTTCAATGTCTGCTTTATAGAATGTCATTCCTCTCAAAACAGACGTCCCAAACAGTTGGAAGGCAAGACAGACCCTCATCTTCTCGAAGGAGTTGGGATCTAGGTGTGCCTCAGTTAAACCGGGCATCACCTTGAGCGTGCGCACGCTGCAGTCGCGCAAGAATGCTTCACGCACAGCCCGAATGGACACCTGTAAAGCGAATAAAAGAGGGAACATGTGAGTTATGTAAGGCATGGTTGTAATTTCAGCAGCCCTAAACATTTGACTTACATGACCATCTGGTGTTGTGAAGCCAGTCTTGTGTAGTCCGTTTCTGAGGCATTTGATGAGATGGGGAAAATCCGACACAAAATGCAAGGCTCTTTTGCTGTCGACAGGATGCTCCGTCTTGCACACAACCTTTTTTGCAGAAGCACACACTCCAGCCAATTGCCACATCTTTCGATTCCATGCGGCCCCGTCACATGAAATGTGGTCCACAAACAAGCCAGCCTTTTCAGGCGCTATCACTGCTTAGATGATTATCTTGAAAAGTAAATCTCCTTTTATGTTGCCTTTGGTGGCGAAAACTCCTATTATTTGACTCCATTTTCCTGTGAAGGGGACGAACATGATTACCATGCCATGGTCACATGCCTGGTGTTTGTGCTCAGGTCTTGTGAAGGTCCCAAGGTCCACAAATCCTTGTATGTGGCCTGATGACGTGACATTGAAGTGCTGTGATAGCTTGAGCTCGTCAACAAGCAGGCCGCCATGCCTTTGGAATGGAGACATTGTGCTGGTTTTCTTTTTTAATATGTCCATTGATCTGATATTAAAACCGAATGATGACCTGTACGTCTTTGTATATTTCTGCAGCGTTGTCTTACATGGCAGAACTAATATATTGTGCTTCCTAATATGCTCATAAAGTCTAGGACTTTTCATCTTCATCAAAATGCACTCCAGAATCCATTCTTGACTGTAAATCATCCCTTTTCGGCTGGCCCTTTTCGACACTGCAAAGCATTGGCGCACACTTTCTTGCTGTTTAGGTGGCAAGCGAGATATGCTTTCCTCGAGCACTTCAGCTCTTATGCTTGCACACTGGGCCCTCATGTCATTCAGGCTGGCAGTAAGGCTGATTAGCCTAGCACGAGCACGGCGGTTCTTCTGACTCAGAAGTCGAAGCTTCATGGCAGGCGTGACCTGCAGTGCTTTTCGTTTCAGCTCGCTCCGCCTCGTCAGTAGCGCCTTCCTAAGGTACTTGCACGATATGCATGCGGTTCCTGTAAAGTAAAACACTTGCATGAAACCAGGTGCGAGGGAAAAAAATTCTGGCATTGCTACCTTTAGTGACAGGCTCTTTACAATTACTACCTGTTTCACAACAGCAAGCACAGGTGCGGATATTATGCAATCGAGGACCCGAAGATAGTAAACGAAAACAACTGTGCTTATTTATTAACTTATGGGGCTTTATGTTCCAAAATCAGTACAGGCAATCCGTAGGGGAGGGCGCCGCAAATTTGACCTCCTGGGGTCTACCATGCATATTCATATTTCAAAATATAAAACTAGTTTCTTACCTTCTTTAGGCACACTTCCTCTGCATTTGACACTGAAGACAATCCCATCCAAGTTGACTATCTGTTGCTCTAGCCGACTCGTAAGCGGCAAAGAAGAAAACTCCGGTGGTTCGCCTGCTCCTTTACAAATGTGCAGCAAGTCAGCATCACGTAACACCTGCTGCGCTTCTTCCACGGTGCGCGAGAACGATTCCGATGTTAGTGTGCGGCGTACATACGTCCGGCACACAACGTCGCCTTGCGTACTTCCAGAGTTCATGAAAACAGTCTTTTCTACCACGACAGCATGAGATTCGCTGTTGAAAGACGCCTGAACATAAGCAGCACCATCGTAATTGGCAAACTTGTGGGCAGCCCAGTGCTCCGTCGGTGGAGGCACATTCCATAAATCAAACGGCGTGACCTGTACGTCGATATCCGGTCCGTCTGTTTGAAGCTCATTCTCTTCCAAGAATGGTTTCTTAGATGAGCCACAATTCGCTGGTTCTGCAGATGCCCGTTTCCGCGGGGGTCTTTCGCGTACTGGCGGTTTGGACAGGTATTTGGGAGCATTTGGCAGAATGGTCGGGACTGCGTCCGGTGAGAGCGACGGTTTTCCACGCGGTATTCTTACTTCTTTGCCACCAATGACATGAACATAGTCCCGGAGTATGTACTTTTCTTCAAAATGGAGTTCACACACAGCGTCAGATAGTTACAGAGGCTCTTCAGCACGGTGAAGGTTCCGCTGCCAAACACCACGCCTTTCGTCGTCCTCGGGGACACCAAACAACGACAACTTCGGCGCGTTCTTCACGCCGCTGTACCCAGTTCTGCAAACGGGGGCGAAGCAGTAGTTCTTCCGACGAGGCTTCGTCATGTCCTTTCATTGGCCAGTGATAAAAGCATCGAACTGAATTTAAAAATGCAGCGACAAAACACAGAAGAAATACTGAAGTGACAGCGGCGACAGCCTACAAGCGAACACGGCAGCGGCGGCAGATCCCAGGTGAAAGGCTCTGTGGCGCCACCTCGCGGCCACGAGTTTTTTCTGGATATTCTGGTTCCGACGCGCGCCTTGCCAGCGGCGCTCCTCGGACCACTACCCCTAATCTAGTACACTATACAAAAACGGCCCTTGTTGTGATCTCATAACAGCTTTCGCTGTAAATGTTGATTGCCTCACTTTACGGCGAAAGCTGTTAAGATCATTTCAGCGACCGTTTTTACAGCGAAAGCTGTTATGAGATCATTTCACCGGCCGTTTTTGGCGCCGTAGTTGTCCGCCGCCGCCGCCGCCGGTGTCCGTAACCAGTATCGCTCGAAATAAGAAAAAAAACTAAATAAGAAAAAAATTCTAGGTTGGAACGAGGTTCGAACCTGGGTCCTCTGCGTAGGAGCCCAGTATTCAACCTCTGAGCCATGCCGGTTTTTTTTTTCTTTATTGCCTGCATGCATTACAAAGGAATACGAGAGTCAACTTCATCGAAAGTATTGCGTATATTCGGGAAATATATCGTGCGCAGAGTGAACCACCCGTGTGGGTGGAGATTCTGAGCCATGCCGGTGCTTGAAACTGCTTTGCAAAAAAGTCCTATACAGGCTTCATATCGAGAAGGAACCACATTAGCATATGCAATATAGCGTGGTAGAAGAGTAAAATAAGCACCAAGCGTCGCGCAACGCGAATTCTGAAACCAGGCGTCACACAATGCGAATTGCGCAACGAGTAGGTTGTTGAATGCTCCCAACCCATTACAAAGGGCTCTGCCATAATTCTTCGTCGTCATCAGGCACAGCATCAACAAAATGCGCATAATGCCTTACATGTGTTTAGCAGGTACCACGGCTCTCTGTAGAATGACGAAAAATGGCACAGTGCCTGCTGCCCTACTTCTCAAAAACTACAATGATTTATAGCGTAGTGGGTTCCTCGCTAGTGCACTTGTATTGGTTGCCAAGGAAGCCCATAAGCGCATGATCCATTTCCTCGGGGTCTCAGTAAAGGTCTTCGCCCCCCCCGGCCCCCGTCTCTCTCCCACGTCAGCGTATGTTATACAGCATGACGGGAGAGGGAAATAGCGACCGGGCGTCATCCAATGCAAATTGCACAACTGGTGGGCCGTTTAAAGCTTCCAACCCATTACAAAGGGCTGAGCCATAATTCTTCATCGTCATCAGTCGTCGCGTCAACAAAGTGCACATAATGCCTTAGAGACGTGTAGCTGGTGCCTCGCTTCTCCGCAGAATGACGAATAATGTCTCAGTAGGCGCTTCCCAACTTCACAAAAATTGTGATTTATGGCCTAGTGGGTACCATTCTAGTTCTCAACGAAGAACTTGGCTACCTCAGCGGCACTGCCTTTGGGCAGGGCTTTTGTTTCGGCGTAGCGGGTGAGGTAGTCGGTAGCCACGACGATCCATTTATTTCCGCAAGTCGACGTTGGGAACGGCCCCAGGAGGTCCATCCCGATCTGCTGGAATGGTCGCCGAGGAGGCTCGATCGGCTGAAGGAAGCCTGCTGGTCTTGTGGGCGGTGTCTTCCGTCGCTGACAGTCTCGGCACGTCCTTACGTAGCGAGTGACGTCGGCGGCAAGGCGCGGCCAGTAGTACTTTTCTTGTACTCGTGCGAGCGTTCGGGAAAGTCCGAGGTGTCCAGCCGTTGGGTCGTCGTGCAGGGCATGCAAAATTTCTGGTCGCAGTCCCGAAGGTACAACGATAAGGTAGCTGGCTCGGGCCGGAGTGAAGTTCTTCTTTACGAGGACGTTGTTTTTCAAATAAATGATGCCAATCCTCGCCTGAATACGTTTGGGACAACGACGGTCCTGCCCTCCAGGTATTCCACTAGACCCTTCAGTTCCGGGTCGGCTCGCTGTCGTTCGGCGAAGTCTTCGGTACTTATGGCTCCCAAGAAGCTGTCATCATCCTGGTCGTCGGGCGTTGGTGGGTCGACGGGGGCACGAGACAAGCAGTCGGCGTCGGAGTGTTTCCTTCCGCACTTGTGGACGACAGTAATGTCAAATTCTTGAAGTCTTAGGCTCCACCGTGCGAGGCGACCTGAAGGGTCCTTCAAGTTAGCTAGCCAACACAAGGCGTGATGGTCGCTCACAACTTTGAAGGGCCTGCCGTAGAGGTAGGGGCGAAACTTCGACGTAGCCCAGATGATGGCGAGGCACTCCTTTTTGTTGTGGAATAGTTGACCTTTGCTTTAGACAGCGACCGGCTAGCATAACTGATAACCCTTTCCAGTCCGCCCGTCCGCTGCACAAGGACGGCGCCGAGTCCTATGCTGCTTGCATCGGTGTGAATCTCCGTATCGGCGTATTCGTCGAAATGCGCAAGTATCGGAGGTGTCTGCAGGCGTCGTTTCAGTTCATGAAATGCTTCGACTTGCGCTGTTTGCCACCTGAATTTGACGTCGGTCTTCGTGAGCTGCGTTAGTGGCTCGGCGATCCGTGAAGTCTTTGACAAAGCGTCTGTAATAGGCGCACAAGCCGAGAAATCGGCGCACGGCCTTCTTGTCGGTGGGTGGCGGGAAAGCGGCGATGGCAGCTGTTTTCTGCGGGTCTGGGAGCACTCCAGTCTTGCTGATCACGTGACCCAAAAACAAGAGCTCCTCGTACGCGAAGCGGCACTTTTCTGGCTTCAGGGTGAGCCCGGAGTTCTTGATTGCTTGAAGTACGGATTGAAGTCGCTGGAGGTGTTCGTCGAAGTTCGAGGAATACACAACGACGTCGTCCAAGTGAACAAGGCAAGTCTGCCACTTCAAGCCAGCTAACACAGTATCCATGACTCGTTGGAAAGTCGCAGGCGCCGAGCAAAGACCGAAAGGCATGACCTTGAACTCGAACAGGCCGTCCGGTGTTATAAAGGCGGTCTTTTCTCGGTCTCTCTCGTCGACTTCAATTTGCCAGTAGCCGGTCTTGAGGTCCATCGACGAAAAGTAATTCGCGTTGTGGAGTCGATCCAGGGTGTCGTCTATCCGTGGGAGAGGGTACACGTCCTTCTTTGTGATTTTGTTCAGGCGACGATAATCGACGCAGAAACGTAGGGTCCCATCCTTCTTCTTCACTAACACCACGGGAGACGCCCACGGGCTGTTGGACGGCTGGATGATGTCGTCGCGTAGCATTTCATCGACTTGTTTCTTAACGGCCTCCCGTTCCCGCGTCGAAACCCGGTAGGGACTCTGACGGAGTGGTCGAGCATTTTCTTCTGTTATGATGTGGTGCTTAGCAAGGGGCGTTTGTCGGACCCGCGATGACGACGAGAAACAGTCCCTGTATTCCTGCAGAAGGCGTCGGAGCTGTTGCTGTTGGCGAGCGGGAAGACTTGGGTTTACGTCGAAGGGTGGCTCAGGGATCGTCGTCGTAGCTTCGTCAGAATCTGAAAAGGCAAACGCATCGCTGACGGCCAAGATTTCTTCGATGTATGCAATCGTCGTGCCCCTGCTCAGGTGTCTGTATTCCTGGCTGAAGTTCGTTAGCATCACGCTTCCTTTTCCTTCATGCAACCGAGATATGCCCCTTGCGACGCAAATGTCACGGTCTAGCAGCAAATGCTGATCGCTCTCGACGACACCTTCGATGTCTTCAGCTTTTTCGGTGCCGACGGAAATAATGACGCTGGAACGCGGCGGAATGGTCACCTGCTCTTCTATCACATTCAATGCATGGTTCCCTGGCGTCGCGCGGGGCGGGAGCGCTTTATCTGAGGTTAGTGTTATCGACTGGGACCTCAGGTCGATGACGGCGCCGTGTTCACTTAGGAAGTCCATTCCAAGTATTGCATCCCTGGAGCAGTTTTGTAGGATTACAAAGCTCGCAGGATAAGTCCGGTTATTGATGGTGACTCTCGCCGTGCAGACACCAATCGGCGTTATCAGATGGCCTCCAGCGGTGCGGATTTCGGGGCCTTCCCAAGCGGTCTTAACTTTCTTCAACTTCGTGGCGAAGGGCCCACTGATGACGCAATAGTCGGCTCCAGTATCGACGAGAGCGGTGACGTTGTGGCCGTCGATGAGAACGTCGAGGTCGCTAGTTCGTCGTCTTGCGTTGCGGTTGGGTCTCGGCGTCGGGTCACGGCTGCGTCGGTATGTTCCGCTGCTTCCATGTTGCGTCGTCGGGTCTTCTTCGGTCCGCGAGGTTTCCTCGGCAGGGCTTTGTCTGCTTCGCGTCCTGTTCTGAAGTTTTCGTCGCGACGTCGTCGTCGTCGGCGGAGGATCTTCGGTAGTTCGTCGTACAGCAACCGCACCTCCAACGGTTGCTGCCCTTAGTTTTCCGGATACGGGCTAGGCGACCGGCCCCGGTTTGGGCCAGTGTACGGCCGGCGGTGCGGTGACATGTAGCGGCCGGGCGACGGCGAGCGTGAAGGACGTCGTTCTTGCCACTGCGTTCCGGTTAGGTAGTCGTCGATGTCGCGAGGCCGTTCGCCTGGCTGCGGTCGCGGCGCGTTGATGGCGAATCCTCGTAGTCCCATCTGTCGGTACTGGCAGCGACGGTACGTGTGGCCGGCCTCCCCGCAATGGTAGCAGAGCGGGCGGTTGTCAGAAGCGCGCCAGACATCGGTCTTCCTCGGGGTGTAGCGCTGGCCGACAGGTGGGCGGTAGGGCGTCGGTGGCGGCGGCGTCTGGCCGACAGGTGGACGGTAGGGCGTCGGTGGCGGCGGCGGCGTCTGGCGACGGTACTGCGGCGGTGTGTCGCCTTGGCGTGGGCGTAGAGGAGGAGCATGACGGCGGGCTGCAGCAGCATAGCTCATAGCTTGCGCCTGCGGCTCTACTAGCTGAGGCGCACCGAGTGAATGCTGGATCTCCTGGCGCACGACGTCGGCGATGGAATCTACTTGAGGTTGCGACGAAGGTAGAAGTTTTCGCAGCTCCTCTTGCACGATTGCACGAATCGTCTCACGCAGGTCGGTGGATCCTAGCGCTTGAACGTCGGCGTAGCTTGTGGTCGAGAAGCTGCGGTTGTATTGCCTTGTTCGCATCTCAAGCGTTTTCTCGATTGTTGTTGCTTCGGAGACAAATTCTTGGACGGTATTCGCCGGATTCCTCATAAGGCCAGCGAAGAGCTGTTCCTTTACTCCTCGCATGAGGAAACGAACCTTCTTTTCTTCACGCATGTTGGGGTCAGCGTGGCGGAACAGCCGGGTCATTTCTTCCGCGAAGATGCTCACGTTTTCGTTCGGGAGCTGAACCCGTGTCTCCAGCAAGGATGCGGCCCTTGCCTTTCGAACGACGCTCGTGAACGTCTCCAAAAAAGCACTACGAAAGAGATCCCAGGTTCGAAGCGTGGACTCCCGGTTCTCGAGCCATGTCCTTGCTGCTTCTTCCAGGTAGAAGTACACGTGGCGCAGCTTGTCGTCGGCGTTCCAGTTGTTAAATGTTGCGACCCTTTCGAACGTCTCCAGCCAGGTTTCGGAGTCTTCACATGGCGAACCACGAAATGTCGGCGGCTCCCTGGGCGGCTGCATCACTATCGCGGCAGGGTTCGCTGCGGCCGTCATCGTGCCTGTTGTTCTTGTCGCCGTGGCTTTTGGCTTATCCGGTAGGAGTCCGTATTGGGGGGGTAGTCCTTTCTGCCGGCGGCTGGTTCGAGGATACGGGTTGTCCTTAGAGTCGTCTTCTTCGCGGCTTGGGCTTGGGTCAGCGCTCCGCGGTGGCGTCCGGATCATGAAGCAGCACCTCCACCAGATGTCACGTGGTCGTGACGTCGACGAAGACAGCAGTCGGCGTTTGTAGGATGAAACTGTTTATTTGGCCGAACTTGTGGCCGGAAAATGAGAACTAGAACTACAGCAATGCACGCTGTACAATGATAGCGGCGAACAGGGCGTCGTCCGTCGATCAACTGACAAGCGGTCACGCGCGTCGGCTTTTATACAGGTGCTATCGACCTTTCCAGCAATATCGCTGGTGGCGGCGTAATCTCTAGACAAAGCTGGAACATTCGCGTGCGGGGCGCAATCTTAACAAACCGATCTACTACAATCGCGACGCTTCTAGAACACTACTTCGCGGACAGCGTCGAGCGTTGATAACCGTCTCTGCCGGTCAAACCCGAATACATCAAAACAAGACAAGAAGTGGGCGTGGCAATATTCTCGGGCTTGAAACGAGTGTTCATCCGGTGAAAGCTTCAACAGTCCCTTCGTTTCCCCGAAGTGAGCTGAATGCGCTGCTCGAAAGCATTTTAACAAGTCAAAACAAACAGAACGATAGCTAGTGCCGGCAGTGGCTCGAAATATTTACACTTAAACGAAACAGCGCCAGACCCATCCGAATGCACCGCGAACCGTTACCTGCCGTTCCGTCACCTCTGTCGCCGTATATTTTGAAATAAAGATAATTATGTCTATAGGCTCCTGACCACTACGAGTCAGCTAGAACAAAAACAATTACAAAAGATTTTTTCACGCGGTACCCGGCAAGGCAAGGCCATTTGGTATAAACAGCAATTTATTTTATCGAAGTGTAGCAATATACAAAAAAGTATTCTTCGGTTATTTGAAGAATATTCCGAAATTTGGGCCCCCGCGGGCAATAAAGGGCAATAAAGGGCAATAGCGCGAATGGCGGTCCCCATACAAGCTGCCATGCGATCTTAATGCAATGGTCAGTAGGCAGCATGATTCAGACTGTTCTCTCAATTTGGTGTTCGCCTTCCTGTTCAGTCCACGCTGCACTTAAGATTTGATTTCGGAGCGCTAATTCGAACTCGAAAGGTGCGTGAACTATCTCACGCAATGGTTTATTGTCCAGATAAGCATACGGCAACGAATTGTATGGGCGCGCGTAAGGACACAGCCACCGAGCGAAACGGGGCGTGTTCGTTATCACAAGCGAGATGGCGCGAAGGGCGCGCTCTAAAGGTCGTCACCCCGCTCTTTGCGATGTGCGCGCGCGCCCTACAGGGCGTGATCACCTGTGCGCGTGCGCCTATCTCGTGATAACGTGGTTTTCATGTCTTGCTTGAGTCTTGTGCATTCACCGCAAGCTTACGCTGAAGTTACAGAGCGCTCGCTGCAGCGGCCGCGTTTGCTCAAGGAGCGCTCTGCTCAAACAAAAAGAAGTGACAACTGTGACAGTTGTTAGTTCGCGCTCGTCCTGTGTCTGTTCGTTTCGTGCGTCCTTTGTGCTTGAGCAGCACGCTGAAAATTTCGAGCTGCTTGCCGTTCCTCGCGTAACATTTCAATTTGTTGGTATCGCATTCATTCATTCGCCCTTGCGCCGAAACAATGCACAATAAGCGCTCAACCACCTTTGTGAATAGTCTAGTGGTTATGGCGCTCGACTGCTGACCCGAAGGTCGCGGGATCGAATCCCGGCCGCGGCGGCTGCATTTTCGATGGAGGCGAAAATGTCAGAGGCCCGTGTACTTAGATTTAGGTGCACGTTAAAGAACCCCAGGCGGTCGAAATTTTCGGAGCCCTCCACTACGGCGTCTCTCATAATCATATCGTGGTTTTGGAACGTTAAACCCCAGATATTATTATATTACCTTTGTGAATACACGTTTCACTTTCGTGTTATACCGATTTCTATGACGGAGGGATCAGCCATGATTTTTTCTCTGTCTTTCTCCATCCTTTCTTTCTTTTTCTCTTTTCTCTCCATTTCTTTCTATGTCTTCTCTGTTTCTCTTTAATTCTCCCACCCTTGGTATTTCCCCCTCCAATTTACTATTCTTTGTTCCTTCTCATCAATGAACGCTGTATCCTCCTCCTCTTGCGTTGCAGGCACGGACGAAAAGTCCCTTTTCATGGCGCCTGTTGCGTGCAGCTTATTGCGCAGGGCAAATCACTGCATCGTGTACAATATCATATAATAAACAACATGACCAGTTTGTATGTGAAACACAACAGTTATTACAATGCTTTGTCATAAAACAGCCTTTACACCTCAGTGATATTCACATGAATGCACCATAAAGTGCACTTAGTTTCGGTAATACTGACGTATGTATTCTAACGTGAGGGCTGACGTTACGTCGCACCATAAGTTACCTCTTAAACACCAGCTTGTCGACGTGCCTCGTAATCTCAGGATTGGAACACAGCTACTAAACTTACAAAGACACGTCGATCCACCTCGTAACGCTTGGCTCGAAGCCATAAAATACAGCATAGAAGTACTTGCTGGCTGCTTCGCATGAAACCGATTTCCACAACGCGTGGGATCTGCCTCATTTCTTTTAAAAGAAAATGTTCACCGCATACACAATGCTTGAAGCTCGTCAAGATATATTGCTGATTCATGACCGCGTGGAATGATGACACGTCGGCGTCGTGCAAAAAGATGGCATTCGGTTGCGTCTGAGTATTGCCGGGCATTGCGGATGATATACAATCCGCCCATGTATCGTGTGCCTCGCAAACATTAGGACGCATTTGGAGCTTGGGCCTGCCCTTATGAAGGAACCCTGAATCCGAAGGTCGTAATAGGGGGCTGCACCTAGAAATAAAAGGACGAAAAATGAAGGTCACACAATTTCCACGGTTTTTAAAAACTTATATTGCCTTAAACTGATAGGTATATAAACTTATATATATATATATATATATATATATATATATATATATATATATATATATATATATATATATATATATATATATATATATATATATATATATATATATATATATATATATATATATATATATTGTTGTTGTTGCGACTAGTGACTTAAGTACGACGGCACACCGTAACCATATTTCCTGTGACGCAGGCGGTCCCCCGGCCGTGAATACTTCTTCCGAATACATTTATTAAATGCGAAGCATTTCCTAGCGAACTTCTGCGACTTTGACGGTATCTATCTATCTATCTATCTATCTATCTATCTATCTATCTATCTATCTATCTATCTATCTATCTATCTATCTATCTATCTATCTAGCCGCCTACGACTTTGTGCTCTCCTGGTCGCTTGGTTAATCGAATGTGCACCAAAATTGGTATGGCGTAACATGACTGTATGACGAACATAAATGACAAGTCATAACATGAAAATCATGACATGGATGTCATGTACAGCATGATTTACATGCTACGCTCATGGTGCGCTGGTGGCCGTTTCGCTAGCTTGATATACACCAAAATTGGTATCTTGTGACGTGACTGTGTGACGAACATAAATAACACGAGTTAACATGAAAATCATGACACGCATGTCATGTACAGCATGACTTACGTGCCACGCTCATGGTGCGCTGGCGGCCGTTTCGCTAGCTTTATATACACCAAAATTGGTATCTTGCGACGTGACCGTGTGACGAACATAAATAACACGAGTTATCATGAAAATCATGACACGCATGTCATGTACAGCATGACTTACGTGCCACGCTCATGGGGCGCTGGCGGCCGTTTCGCTAGCTTTATATACACCAAAATTGGTATCTTGCGACGTGACCGTGTGACGAACATAAATAACACGAGTTATCATGAAAATCATGACACGCATGTCATGTACAGCATGACTTACGTGCCACGCTCATGGGGCGCTGGTGGCCGTTTCGCTAGATTGATATGCACCGAAATTGGTATCTTGTGAGGTGACCGTGTGAAGAACATAAATAACACGAGTTATCATGAAAATCATGACACGCATGTCATGTAGAGCATGACTTACGTGCCACGCTCATGGGGCGCTGGCGGCCGTTTCGCTAGATTGATATGCACCGAAATTGGTATCTTGTGACGTGACCGTGTGACGAACAAAAATACCACGAGTTATCATGAAAATCATGACACGCATGTCATGTACAGCATGACTTACGTGCCACGCTCATGGGGCGCTGGCGGCCGTTTCGCTAGCTTGATATACACCAATATTGGTCTCTTCCGACGTGACCGTGTGACGAACATAAATAACACGAGTTATCATGAAAATCATGACACGCATGTCATGCACAGCATGACCTACGTGCCACGCTCATGGGGCGCTGGCGGCCGTTTCGCTAGATTGATACACACCAAAATCGGTATCTTGCGACGTGACCGTGTGACGAACATAAATAACACGCGTTATCATGAAAATCATGACACGCATGTCATGTACAGCATGACTTACGTGCCACGCTCACGGGGCGCTGGCGGCCGTTTCGCTAGATTGATATACACCAAAATTGGTATCTTGCGACGTGACCGTGTGACGAACATAAATAACACGAGTTATCATGAAAATCATGACACGCATGTCATGTACAGCATGACTTACGTGCCACGCTCACGGGGCGCTGGCGGCCGTTTCGCTAGATTGATATACACCAAAATTGGTATCTTGCGACGTGACCGTGTGACGAACATAAATAACACGAGTTATCATGAAAATCATGACACGCATGTCATGTACAGCATGACTTACGTGCCACGCTCATGGCGCGCTGGTGGCCGTTTCGCTAGCTTGATCTACCCCGGAATTGGTCTTGCGCGACGTCACTGTGTGACGCACATAAATCATAGGAGTTAACATGAAAACCATGACACGCATTTTCCTCAATGACATACAAGATGATGTATGCAGCTCTTTGCTGGCTGCTTCGCATTACATCGATTCCCACAATGCGTGGGATCTGCCGGCTTTTTTTATTTAATTACTTATTTTATTCATTTATTTATTTTCAAGATTTACATCTTTGGCATTTCTGCGGAAACGAATCACTACAGAAGCGACAACCGATGATTACTTCGGGCTAAGAACATTGAGCTCCCACGCACAAAAATAAGTATACAGTGTTTCTGAAAAGGCGACGCATTCATAGCGATCTGGATGTATCATACAGCTGTACCAAGTAACGTTTCTACGTTTACCGGCGGTACGTACTACAGTCAAGATCCGCACACGATTACACATTTCTTCTTACAACGGTGGCGGCATGAAGGGCGCAGGCGTGACTGAGCGAACGCACCGCGTTGCATCTGCCTTCAAAGCATCTCCGAAGCCTTGATATCGCGTGACACCCGGCATTAGTCTGGCGGGAACACAACGCACACAACGTTTTCTGTCTCGCTCAGCCTTGGAAGCCGCCACTTATTACCTACAAGATAGGGCGCACGCGCCGCATATGCGAAGAGCCGCGCAGAAACGTAGTGAAAACTTCACGGCCGGGCTCACTAGAGGAGATGGAAGCTTAGTGCACGCGTTCCTTCGAGGGCACACGTACCAGAAACCACTGGAGGAGCTATTTTGTAAGCGTTCTGTCACAGAACGGAGGCGGTCCGTTCAATTGAGCCGCACGCGATTGGTGGAGGCTCGTTTGACGGTCAAGACGTGAGAATAGCCACAGAACGGAGACAGAACGGCCTCCGGCTCCTTTTCTATCGATATAACGGATACAAAGCGGTCAAAGTGATACAAAGGGAAAAAGTCGGCATCTGTCCCAGCTAAATGGCACCTAAGTCTCCTTTCGAAGCGATGCCATGCCAGTAACGCGCGCATCTCAGTGGAACAGAGTGAAGCAAACAGAACACTTGCTGTCGCATTGGCGCAGCACCTCTTGCGTGAGTAGAGTGGGGATGACACAGCAAAGCCACGTCACCACACTCTCTAAAGCCTGTGTTATCCACGCGTCCCTTGTCCACGCAAAGTCTCGTTTGCGTCCTAACTTCGTCTCCATAATCACTATAGCGAAAGTTTAATGTATACATAGAAAACACATCTAATCGGAAAAACGCAGGCGGCAGTGAGTTTGGAAAGCAAGATCATACGCCCATAAGCCGTGTGTCTTACCCACTAGCGTAAAGCAGCGCCTCCCAAATAGCAGGACTGTGTACTCTTCTTTAGGAGCGGTGGGTGAGGAGGTTCACGCAATATCGTTGCCGTTAGACACAACAGGAGTGGTGTCTTGGCGGCCGCTCCGGAGATCCGTCGTGCGTAAATGCCTCACACCTTACACCAAAACGTTACGTGGAAGCAGAAAGATTGCACATGACTAGTGCGCCGTCAAATAGAATCGTGTACTTTGGGAACTCATTGTATCCAGTTGAAACACACGATCAGCTTAGAATTTCTGGTTTAACGGCGCAACATTCGTTCGCTCACGTCTCGTTTCCATCGAAAACAGCTGACACACCCATTCGCGAAGCGTACAGAGGTGCCTGCGGCTAAAATATATGAGCGGAGGAAGGCAGCACAGCATCGCCCAGGGAGCACAGAAACAGTGTGGTTTTGATACGTAACGCAAGCTTATAATCTTAGTGGTAAATCACGTGGTGCTTTGTACCGAATTGCAAGCTTACTTGAGTTCTCGCACTCCGACTACAGTTCATTATGGCCATCAAAGCCGCATATGCAAACCTCACACCACGTGCTCAGTAAATACGCATACGCTGATGATGCATGAACCAACAGATTCGGTTAGTAACTGTTATATCATATGAACGTGCGAAATAAAGGAATACTTGCGAACTGACCTTTATTGATATTCACATTAATAACTGCGCAGCCAAAACGTTTATGGTAATAAACCATACACTCCGTGTGCTCACTGCCTGAAATGGAAGGGGTGGAGAATAGAAGAATTTAAATTCTTGTCTGCGGTACTCACACATTTCTGTACATCAAGATGAAAATTCTATAATGAAATGAAAAAAAAACATGGTTGATCCCTCCGTCATAGGAGTCGGAATAACACGAAAGTAAAGCGTGCCCTGACAGAAGTAACTGAATGTTTACTGTACATTGATATAAGAGAATTTGCAAAATGTCTATTGATGTCTGGCAGCTATAGCACCGTTTAACGTGGAAGTACCCACTTTGATCATTGGTGGTACATCTCCATCCCGACGACTAACGTCCATGCTAAATGATTAAACAAACCCTTGTGGTAGCTGTAGTAGTTAACAGTGAAAGCGTAATCAGAGAACGAGGTGTGACAGGCAGAAGAGCGTCGCGTATTGGACGCAGAACTTGGTCGCCATCCCGCGGCATGTTAAAATGTGATGAACACCGCGGCCAGACCAGAGGGAAACGCAAAGCGCGTCGTGCCGCCCCGCGGGGAACGCGTTGTTACAGCCGCGTGAGGCAGGCGTGCGTCCAAGAGCTATTTTAGGGGCGAAGCTCCTTATAGGCACCCGTCCCTGACCAGAGGGCGCGATGGAGCTCTTATCGAACGCCTGAGTGTTGAGGGCACCAGCCGCCAGGGATACCAAGAAAATGAAACGCTCGCTGGACACATCGACGCGCTCAAGTGTCTCCCTTCTGGGCGCCTCTTTCAACGAACGCTTCCTACGTGCGTTCGTAATCACCTCAGGGATGTTGCCACCGCCTTCAATGCAGCACAAACGCGTTTAGAACGCGCTCTTTTCAGGCTGTGCCAAGGCAGCAGAAACGCTACAAACGCGTTTCAAACTCACTGCATTGAGGCGATGGCAAGTCACGTTCAAGTCAAGGAGCGTTTCTGAACATAGGGGATGCGGAGGATAGACACTCGATTTTGCTGCGTCCACTCGCTAGGCTGTGTTTTCTGGCGCTACCATCGTATCTCGGAAACTGCATTGCAGGGTGCCTATAGCGGCACCAGTTCGTGCCTCGTAGCGTAGTATGTAACCAGTCTTACGCTTTGACCTGCAAGGTGGTGTCGGTGGGAGATTTTTCCTGTGCGTTGTTGAACAATAAAAAATTCGCAGCGTTAGCTAAAAGCCGACTTCTTCTGTCTCTCATTCCCATTAGCAGCCATTCTTTACTTCCAAGGTAGTGCCTGGTGAGATTTCTCCTGTGCGTGATTAAACAATAAAAATTTTGTTCAAAACGCCGTTGATTGATGAAATAAACCAACAAAAGACGCCAGATGTTTTGTAAAAGCAAAACGAAAGAACGCCAGATGTTTCTAAAGCAAAACGAAAAGACGCCAGCTGCTTAACGAAAGACGCCAGATGTTTTCTAAGCAATGGTTTTCTAAACAATGAAAATTCACAGCGTACATGTAAAATTAAAGTGCGCTGCAAGTCGTCATAACTCATCGAACCTTTAGTATAAACGCGCCCGATCTCACGTCGGTGATGATGTACTGGGCAGAATTCACGGAAGATTCACGGTTTACCGATGAACTTCCGCAGCTTCGCCCACTCATCATCATTCACTCCGTGGATATGCTGTGATTTTTTTGGTTTGGATTAGCGTGATGCTATGAGCGAGGCACGCTCTTACGACGCTTGCGCTAAGGTCGCCTCCTCGCGTTGTGTTAAGGCATTGACAAAATTGAACTATTGAAAACGCGCCGAATGGGACGGACGTGTAACGCGTTGCAGGTGTTTATCGCGGTGGCCACAGTAATTACGAATTACTTAACTTTACCGCTCCCAAAAAGCAACACCACCCCGCCGACCGGGAGAGTGGTAAGATATAAAAGGCGCGTTTGTAAAGCTTCTAGAGTCTGAGACCGTGGCGCAGTGGATAGCGTGCCCGGCATCTGTTGTTGCGGACCGAGCGGTCGTGGGTTCGATGACCGTTGTCGGTACTTTTTTTCTTTGCCATCTGATCGTGTATATTTTTTCGACATCATTTCCGTGACGGAAATACGTCACTGAAATCTTGGTGGACCCCGGCATAAAACACTTTCGTGTTAAAAAAAGCGGGCAGATTGCACAGGGCGCGGTCGCCTTCGTTCGCTTACCTCGAGGAAAGGAGGGGGCGGTCGGGGGGGGGGGGGGGGTGGAGCGGGAGGTTGTATGTCTTGTGCTTTCCCGGCGATGTACGCGCTGAGGTCACAGAGCGTACGAAGGTCACTTCGCTCGCTGCAGCGGCCGCGTTTGCGAAAGGATCGCGCTGTTCAAACAGAAGTAACAACTGTGACAGTTCGCGCTCGTCCTGTGTGTACCTGCTCGTTCGTTTCGTGCGTCCTGCTTTATGTTTGAGCAGTGCGCTTCAAGTGTCGATCTGTGACGCATGATAGTTCGCGCTCGTACTGTGTGCGTTCTTTTCGTGCGTCCTTTGGGCTCGAGCGACGCGTTGGCAATTTCGAGCTGCTTTCCGTTCTTCGCGTTACATTCCAATTTATTGCTATCGCATCCATTGCTTCGCCGTTGCGGCGAAACTGTGACCTTTTTAGAGACGTTATTTCCTTGCAGAGGATGGTGCAACATTAGCAGCATCACGAAGCTGGTATTCGCGTGTTTAACGGCCTATAGGTGGCGCTACGCTTCTTACAACATGGTGCCCACCCAACTAGATTATCGCGCCGAGCCATGCTTTTGCGTTAAGCTGAAAACTCGCAGCCACTGGCGCATTTTATTTTTCTTTCTTTTTTTTTGAAACTGTAGCTGCCACTTCCTGACACGATGACAGCACTGAGCCCCTTATCTACCGCGGCTGTCTTCTCCTATGTCGGCGACAGGAAGCGGCGCCTATAAGAAGCCAAAAATGTTGGCAGTGCCCGATTTGAAATTGCGGTGCAATTATTTACACGCCACTTATACCGACCCATCATTACAACACGGCGTCACAGAATGGCGAGAACAACGACCATGCTCAAGAAACGCCGTACGCGAGAAATGGCGTCCGCTGGCGGCGGTAATCGGGTGGTCCGTCCGCCTCACGCCGCATGGAGACACTGCGATCTCTGTTCGCGCAGCGCAAACATTTTGGCACAGGACAAGAGAAGAGACGAAGTCGGGCGCCATCACTAGGAGAACACGTAAAAATATTTTGCGATACGTGAACAGAGGTTATGCAGCACCAACAAGCCCAACTTCACATTATTGCAAAGGCATGTAGATCTGTGGAACACGCGATCTGGAGTGGCATTACCTTGATTAGCGACAACCATACATTCTTTTCGCTGGGTGTCAAACTTTGCGCTGAAGCACGTATAAAACCTGTAAGTAAATAAAAGAAGTGTTCACTGCACTGTTAATTTTGAACCTGTGCCAAATGTGGGCCTTACTTTTCCGCCCTTATTATGTATTGCCGATTGAAGAAGAGTGATGCCGCGGTCACAAACTGTCTTTTGTCCACTTTACATATAACGTTCTTACTCTCACTGGTGTTATATGTCCAGATGTCCTCTGTCGTGTCTACGAACTGAAATGAGCATAAACAGGAAATGAGTCACTGCTATTTTAAGCAGGATTGATGCTCTATACACCACCGTGCTGTGATCGCAATTCATCAGTGTACTGGGCAGAGGATACACTAATCAACATCGTTTATCCTAAAAAAGTAACTGAAATAGAAGGGGGATCCATACAAAGAAATCTCTACAAATCTACTGGACCTTCAGGTGTTAATCGTCACAATAATTAAGAAGGCTTAGAAAAGTCATGTGTTCTTCGAGAACTGTTGTCTACTCGAGCATCTAAATACCGTAAGCTAACAAGAACTTTGGCGTGCATGCGTGCCATAGCAAAACGCTGACCGTGGATGTCTAAGTTAGACCTATCGTACTGCCGAGAGATTATCTCTACATAGCCTCTGGCACATGGCCGAATAACCTAGTCACTTCGCTCAGAGTACTGACAACTTTTTTCGAAGGCGCTTTTACTCTGCCATACAAATCTCCTGTATGCAGAGACGGCTCTCAGCAAGTTGAAGCTCAGCAACTGCTAATAAGATATTTTAATTTGATATTAAAGTTAATTTTTCCATGGCGCACCTACTGACATCGACACTAGCTTGACGTCAGGCTACAGTACAAATTGAGGTGACTTCACGTGGCAGTCTGGCTAGTTGTGATGACGTTAGGTACCAAAACTTCCAAGATGGCCGCTTGTGCGTCATGAAAACTTCCAAAACGGTCGCTTGTGCGTCACCAATGTAGCCACGGTGCGGAGCGGCCGTGGAAACGTCACCATATATTGTGCGAGCACATGAAGAGAAGCTCATGCCGTGTTGGGACGTCAGGGTACAGTAGGAACCGAAACTAGCTTTTAAAAACATCCTGTAATTACTTTTTCAGGAAGCACTCGCGCGTACCACTACCTTTTCTAGGCTCTTGAGGGCTTGACGGTTCGTTTGACGCAAAAAAACGACAACTGAAAATATTCGTGTCAGTACCCCTTTAAGGTCACGTCGTTTACACAGATTCTAATTTTCGGAAGAAGAAAAAGCACATTCATATAATTTCGTGGGTTCATTGGAGTTTCACTGCCGCAGCGAACTGAACATCTTGGTGCACCACAGTAAAGAATGATGAATAGCGCGAGAATGTGAGAAGGAGTAAATAAAGAAAGAGCACTAGCGCCCTGCCTTGTGTTCGTGCTTTCTCAAGTCCTTGCGCTGATTATCATCCTTCTGTTTGAACAACGTGCGAGAAAAAAGACTGCTGGCAAAAACAGTGGTCTACATAGAATAAGAAAGAGCGGAGCTAGTTGGCAAGTATTCGTGTTAAAGATACAGGGCGTTTGTGGTGTCTTCACTTTCCTCTTGTGTCTGTGTTTGCACGCCCTGTCTCTTTAACATGCCCTTCATAAAGTCTAAGCTAATCCGGGCTGCTGGACTTTGCTGAAACACGTTGGTTAAAACACTAATTATACACTTTGTAGTGAAGAAGAGGAGAAGATGACGGAGCAAGGAGCAAACAAGCCACAGTGTTATTAAGGCCAAAGCCTTATTTATTTATTTATTTATTTATTTATTTATTTATTTATTTACCTTTTTATTTATTCATTCATTCGTTCGTCCATTTAGTTATTTTTTACTTTTCGGGTACACACTGCAGGCCCACATGAGCCCAGGCAGAGGGGGTAAAATTACAAGAGAAAACAAAGAATTCCTGAGCGCGAAAAATAAACAAGCACTAACATCTCAATTGCAAAGTTAGATGTGGGATGATATCAATTTGGGCTGTTTACGAAAAATGGCGGCGACGGCGCTGGCAAAAACTCGCCGAAATAGTCGACATAATTGCTATAGGAATAATAAGAAGACGCCTTTCGCCATCCAGTCGTCATAGGCAAATGAATAAAGGACCACGTGACGTTTCTGTAGCCACAAGACACGAGCCTAGGCGTTATCCCGATGTTGGCTACTTGACACCCGGCGCTCTTTGACGATCGCCCTTGACGTTCCGTGTCGTTCACGCGTCATTAAATCACGTGGCATTTGGTGAAGGTGCAAGGTATCACTAGCAGTAACCTACGGCCATCAGACAAGTAATTCCTCCGATAGAGCCGATTGTCTCGAGTAGCGAAATGAGAGCCCTCACAACAGAGAATTCTCGAGCTGTGAAGCTGATGGAACACTCAGGAAGCCAAAGTGTTGCACACGTGCTTGCGTAGTTCTGCCTGCGCTTCTGCGCAGTCAGTGGCGACAAAGAAGGTGAAGAAGCTTGCGTTTCATCACTGACTTCATCAGCTTCAGTGATGAATTGGTTCTTCAGATTCCGTGAAGAAGCTGAAGAAGCAATTTCTGCGCTAAAGAATTGTGGGCAGATTGCACTAAGTCGTGCAAAGCTTGGCACGGCGCTGCACGGACCTGTCACCGCCCGCATTCCCCATCGACCGACGTGTCTAGCTTCGAGACGCGCGGCTTCCTCCTCAGAATACGTAGCCAGGCTATGCACTATAGAGCGGAAGTTGCACGCGATGTCTCCGTCGGTGGGCGTGGCTGAGCTACTGCGCATGCGAGGCTTGGTCAGATGGTGCGGTATCTGGTCGCCAGACGACGCGACGCTTGCTTCCACTTTCTTTCGATCTTTTTTTTTTCTTTTTCTACTTCTTTCCATATCTTTCGTTGATGTTCTCTCTGCCTCTCTTTTTCTTTCTGCATTTCTTTCTCTGTATTTCTGTTTCTCATTGTTTCTGTGCTACGCTTTACTCTCTCCCCTCCTCCTCACAATCACATCTCTCCTCCTTCCTCTCATATCCCTTTCCCACCGCCCTTTCTACACTATACTATACAAGGCTATGCTATGCTCGGCAAGCGGGCCTGGATAGCCGAGTGGTTAGGACGCTCGCCTTCGCATCGAGGATACGCGGGTTCGAACTCAGTCTCGTGAAAAAAAATTTCTCTTCTTTACATCTTTCTTTCTCTCTCTCTCCTTGCTTCCCTCTTTTTTCCTTTCTCTCTGTCTCTCTCTGTCTCTGTAGTCGTTCTCAGGTAGCCGCACATACCCGTCAAGATGATGATAGTTTTCTGCGATCGACTCGCGAGGAACGATTTGCTAAGCAGCTTCGCTGTTCAGAAGTTCGTAGTATAGAACTCCGACTAGCTTGAACCAACGACGTGCTCTGACGGAGAAGGTGTGTGAGACAGGTCAGCAGGACAGTAGATCGTCGTCCGAGTGCTTCCGATTGCATCGGCACGCTACATGAATGCCATATCCTTGCAGGCGAAGCTCCCATTGACCGAGGCGTTATAATCAATCTTTTAGCGACGAGAGCCAACGTAGGTGCGTTGGTCCGTGACAACTTAGAAAGGGCGGCCGTAAACGTACGATCGAAATTTAGCCGAAGCCGATGTTATGAAGAAGCACACTTTCTCAGCGACAGAACAATGAAACTCGGCTTGCCTGAGGGTTCGACTTGCGTGAGGAGCCAAGTATTTTTCGTACCCTGGTTTTGTCTGAGCGGATACTGCACCAAGGCTGATGAACATCGCTTCAGTACGGATAATCGTATCTGGCCCCTTTTTTACGTTCCATTCTCTCGTCGCTACAATACGCATTGGTTCATTCGTATATCAACTACTGAATATCTACATGGTATAATACTTGCCATATTCTCTTTGCAGCGTTACAAACCGTTCAAAACAATGCAAATAAAATACTGAGTTCTAGATCGTATGACACCAATTCGAAACATTTATTCTGCACCTATATAGTACCTAGAGCTCACAATATAGTTTAATACAATCTAGCCATCTGGCTAGCTAATTATACAGTAGAACCCCGCTGATACATTTTTCACTGGAGCGTAAAAAAAAGAATGTAAGAGCCCGGAAACGGGAAAAGAAAAATTAGACTAGTGGCGAGGAGCATTCTTTCTCATTTCGAAGTCGGCGCTGTCCTCTGCCTTTCTTACTGTCCTTTCGTCTTTGTCTGCGCTGTACGCAAGTTCACAATGCACGGAAAACACTGCTGACTATGATCAGGATAATCAGATATTCTGCTGACTAGGTTAATCAGATATTCGCGTACGCTTTGCTACAATGCATTGTAGCAAAGCACCAATTGTTTATGCTCAGTTGAAGGCGAGCAGATGTGCGGCACAGCAGAACCCCAAGAATAGGAATAAGGGGAGTAGAAAAATTCTCGAGAAACGACAACAATGTCGCTGTGTTAGCAGAGGCAGATAGTGTGCTTTCCGCCGGGAATGATGTTATCGATAATCCGTGCGACTGTGACTGAGGAGTTGCACAATACGGGGGGCACGAAGCCAATCAGTAGTGAGTGAAGCAGTCTTCGAATGATCGGTGTTGGCCCACGGAAGAGGCCACCGACCGAAGCGTAGATCTCGAGATGAGAACTATTCAGCCCCTTGTAAGCAACAGAGGACATCATAAATGCTCGTAAACGAGCTCACATCATTTCTACTTATCTCACTGATCAGTTTATAGTCAACACAGGTTACCATAAACCCATTCATTCTGTGCAAAAGTACGACGGGAAATCACCTCAGGCTTTGGAATGTCTGAATGGCACAGCGCTTAAGCCTATCATGTACTTGTTTCTTTATTATATGCCATTCAGTCGGTGAAACTCGGTGCGACATCTATAAGTGCTTAAAACCGCGTGCTGATTTGTGCGTCACATTCGAACGCTCAATGCGAGATATTTTGCAGCTATCCGTTCTTGCCATGTGGTTTTCTGTGCTTCAAAACATATGCGTCACAACGCGAAAAACGTTGCGAACTGAGCTCCCGCCCACTGTTCGGCCTGGCGTGATAGCATCGCACTCAAGGGAGGTTTTTCTTAGTGCACCGGTTTAGACGACAAGAGAGCCACGACAAAGACAAAGCAGTGGAGCAGCAGTTGGCCGCTTCGATCAGAGTCGCGTAACGCTGTCACACTCGTGCGGTGCTGAGGCAGTCTATTGTAAGTGCACGGTAGAAGCAACAAAAAGAAAAGATTTTTCTTTTGCGCAGCACAGTGCAATAGAAATTTAAAAAATGGACGCCACAGACGCCGGAGGTGAACGCAACGTTCTGCAAGAAAATGCTCGCTCGGTAGCAAAATGTCACAGTTTCACCTCAAGGACGAAGCTATGAATGCGATAGCGAGAAATTTGAATGTCACAGGAAGAACGGCAAGCAGCTAGAAACTTGCTGCGGGCTGCTCACGCACAAAGGAGGCAGGAAAAGGAAACACACAAGGCGAGTGCGAACTAACAACTGTCACAGCTGAACACTTGCAGCGCGCGGCCCAAACACAAAGAAGGAGGCACGGAAAGAACGCACATTTAGTTTTTTACGACACCTTTTGAAAGCACTGTACTATCACGCGCTAACTTCGCGCCCTTGTTAGCGTTTTGCAGCACAACTTCTCAACGCAGAAAAAACAATTAGGAAGGATACAGGGAGGTGGTTGCAACTGATATACCCCACTTTAATTTTATCTACAATTTAACGTACTCTCCTACACAGTGTTGCATTTAGTTAGCGATGAAGGCAATAGTTCTCCGTATTTCGTAAATGAGTGCGAACACAAAAATTCAGTTTGCTTAAAGGCGCTTGCGAGGAAAGCATTGTTGGCACGATACCGATATACCACTGCCCCGTTCTTTAGTGAGTTTCGCTCATTGGGTGGTCTATCCACATTCGCTCATTGTGTGGTCTGTCCACATCTTTTACAAAAAGTGCATCTTCGCTCGTGAAGTACCACATACGTACTGTGTCAAGGTGCCTTCCAATCGTGAATTTTATTCTCTCAGAACAGTTATGAGTATTAACATTGAACAACAATTTCAGGCAGGCTTTTACCGTGCCTATGATGAGAGCCTCATTGGCGCTGTAGAAATTATTCTATAGAGTCGCTGAACATGTCAATACTATGAGAACTGCAACATGGTGAGATAATCTTCGATAACATTTTCTCTTAGCCATTCGTAGTGTGAAAGCTAGATTACTTGGGAATCGCATTGCGACAGGTCTACTGCCTGACCACACTGTCGTAAGGTGCTCTCTCTTTCTGCGCCTGAAAATAAAAGATGTAGCAGAGTCTTCACATAAAAGCACCACATGCAGTCGCCAGTGACTGCCTCAAATTTCCAAATCTTCAATTCCGATAGCCATAAGCGTGTACTGTGTACGCTGCGCATGGTTTACTTCAGATTGAGGCTTACAAACGCTGCTACGCCTCACGCGAACAAAAAGCATTTTCATAAAGTAAGTAGGTACTTTCTTGTATTTATTTCATCTTTTTTCAAAAGCAGCCTTCCAGAATGTCTTTCAAACAAAACCCCGAAGTCTGTTTCGAATGAGCTGTATACAAAGCACCCCACCGGTATATAATACAGAAGAGCCGCGCCGTTCGTGAGATACCTTCGCACGCGTTTGCTAGAGAAAAACATTCCTAGAGACCTTACTTTCATTGTTTAAAATAGATTTTTCAGCTGTAAAGAGGTGATACATTACCGTTCTTATATTCCGGGTTTTTCATATCAGCAATGGAAACTTGCACTCACACATAACTGAAGTTGAGGCAAGTAGAAGAGACACAAGAAACTGTCTTGCCATCTTTTTAAGCAGGAAATATCACCGCAGTTCATCCGGTATTAACGTGAACTACTGGATTTCCGAAGCGAATGCTTATTTTTACCGCAAATGATTGCTGACAGCATAGAATTACAGCGCACAACGCAGAGAATTGTACAGAGTATATGTGCATGGCACACACAATGCGCGTCATTTTTAATTCTTTTGTGCATTGTCATATGCAACTTTTTTTTTTCCCCTTTTTCCTGGGGCTTGCTTTTCGTGATAACTCTGAGCTACAAAGATGTGTACATTTCATTAACAATATTCACGGACAAATATTCCTCAAAGTAAGAAACTTGCATTACCACCCTACATGCTTACCTCAAACATAGACATCATCGTAGTAGAGCTGCATTTTGCGCAGGATTTAAAACTACATCAATCGCTACACAAGCTTTTTTTTTTAGGTAAGGGGTACGAGGCGGATCAACGCCTTTTGTGAATTTTCTAGTTGGGGGCATGTTGAGGGCTCACCAGGCACGTTGACTACACTGGCCGACAAACGGTAGCTCATGGTTCAATGCATTATCGGTACTCACGTTAGAGCGTACACGTCAGTTTTATCGAAACGATGAGCACGCTACGGTGCGATGACGTGTGTATCATAAGAAGCGGTTGTCGGCGCATTCCTCCAGGATCGTGTCAGCGCATGACTATAGCATGCTGGGTCATAGGGGTAAATTAGAAATGCTTCTTACATTGTTATCAAAGTGGTTAGCGACACGACGACTACAGTTGACGTTGCCTTGATATTACACCTGCACATGATCTTTTTCCAATGTCGTTTGCCGTTTCAAGCACTGGTGTGGCTGTGTGGTAACGCACTTGACTATCACTCAGAATGCCTGCGATCGATTCCGGCCACAACCGTGATTGCTCTTCTCTGCTCCTACCGACTTTAAGGACACGGAGTCCTTAACGCTATCATGTAAACATTTCAAAATCATATTTTCGTCTTTGCTGGGTTGATATAAACTGTGAATTACCTGTGGCGCATGCCCGCATTCCACAGACCGATGTAAGTGGGTAGATAGATCGTTGTAGATGTGCCACACGTGACTGAGGGAACGAGTTTCATAACGCAGCCAAACATTGGTGTGCGCACAAGGGGGGGGGGGCATAAGAGGGGGGCGCACAATTTGCCGCATACATTAACCCCCCCCCCCCTAGTCACCTAAGAACCTAAGAGTGGGGGGGTCGCAAAATCTGCCTCGTACATTGACTTATTAGGGGGGGGGGGGCACTGCGATGTACTTCGCCCCCTCTGACAGCTCACGCACCGAAATAGCATACGGCAACCAATTTCATGGGCGCGCGCGAGAATGCAGCCACGAGCGAAATGTGGCGCAATCGGACCTGCCAAGTGAGTGTATTCTACCCGCCGGTCAGGTTCCAATTGATCAGGATTTTTAAACGCTCTATGCATTTTTTACAGACTTTCTAACACTTCCAATATTGCGTGAAGAAAAATGAATAGCGCAGTGTATACAGGTGTGCGCAGTGAGGGACATTATATCTGTAGCTCGGATTTCCCATAAAATGTCAAGTATACACAGCGCCAATGACGAAACAACTAGCAGGATGACAATCCGCAATGTAAACGAAAAACGAGTTAAATCGCTTCGTCTACACCACCTGTAGCCTGTAATAGACAAAATTCAGGCTGTATTCCGATGCTGTGGATCGTCATTTGTCACTGCGAGCAGTCAAAGAGAAACGGCTACTGCAGAGGACTGGTGGTGAACCTTCACAGCCAGCCTAAAGCATGAATATTTTACGTCAGAACCAGGATGGCAAAACAACTTCTAGTATCTCTCCTGCTGGCCACATGTTCTGTGGTCTTTGAGTGTAGGTTTCAGTGAATGCAGAGGAAGTATTGCAATATAAGAGTGGTAATGTATCTGTTATATGCAAACAATATTTATCAAGTGCTGTATGTGGCTTTTATTGTAATGTCCCTAATGACCTGCGCGACTTACACCATCATTAGTTGCCTACGAAATGTGGAACGTTAAATGGGGCACATTCCCTATGTGTGCCTCTGCCGCTTTGCAGCACCACTCCATACGGCAATCAAGACAGAATAAACAATTTTGTTTTGTTATATCTGGAATTGTGCTTATGAATATTCTGTAACTTTCTTCTTCAAATTAAACTTTTTGGCTCTGTGGAGGATGTGGTAGGCAAGTAACCCACATGAAAAGCATCATAATAAAAACAGTAATAAAATTCTGTTGCGATTGGTGTAGTTTTAAATCGTGCGCTAAATGCAGCTCCACAACTGTGAAACCTGAGAAAGTGCGTAGCACAGGCACCCGGCGATTCCCGTTCGTAGTTCCCCGTACACCGTTTAACAAACCGTCTGTGACGTCAATGTATGAGGCAAGCATGGAGGGTTTCTCCGGCACGAGTAGAATCTTGTTAGTGAAATTGGCAGACTCGGTCTGCAACATGCGCGAAACGTCTTGCTGCGCTTTATCGACTTCCCGCTTGTTACGGCAGTTTAGATACGTGTCGTCTGTAGCGAGTTCCGTCAGGTTGTTTCCATCTTCAAATTTAGCGATGAAGGCGCAAGGAGCGCAGGTGGAAGGAGCAATCGCACGCTATGCCAGAGCCGTCGATGGGGAGAGTCTGGCGAATGGGCGGGACAGTGACGTCGCGGCGCGGCGATCACGCTGTTCACGTCACCGCCACGCCTCCGCTCCGGCGCCATCCGCCATATATAGTCTTTCCGCGCGATGGGCGCACTGCTGAGACTATGTACGCGCTGTTCGTTCATGAAATCTAGCGCTCCTAAACAAATTGCGAAAGCGAAATCGTGCAAAAACATTATTATACAAGTTTAGTGAGAAATATGGAGTGAATTCGACGTGTCCAAATCATCGTGAAACTGCATTGTGTACGCCGATTCCAGTCCACGACGTTCTACGATACGCGGTGTCCTTTTAGAGCGCAGCTCTTAGGCGCCTGTTCCTGCGTTGTTCGGCATCGCCGTTGGCGTCGTCGGCGTAACCGATAGAGCGAACAAGGACGAAAGACAGCGAACGTGGATTTTGTCGATATCACAAGCCACTGGCCTCTAACATCGTTTTCTTCCTCCGTCATGCGGGCTCGCCCTTCGGTCGGAGCTCGTGTGCACGCAGGGCTGGTGGGTGCGCTGCTACTGTCTCGCTTGTCGTGACGGGGATGTCGATGACGCCTGCAATGCACAGAGTGGCGTGTGTAGCACTCGATCACTGGCAGTTTCTGTGGTAATATGTAACGAATGTTCCAATGCGGATAGCCAGAAATTCAAACACAGTTCGCGTTGCCTCAACAGAAAGCTGAGCTCAGAATTTGCATGAGGGAGTATAGTGATCATCGGTGACCTTTCCAGCTATGAAGATCTGTGGGTTTGCGTCTATTTTGTTTCTGCTTTCTTGATTAATTTTTTAAAGCTTGAGTTGAATAATAATGACGCTTGGTAATGTTTCTGTCGCTGAAGATGTTTAGTACGGTGCGGCTGGCGCTTCTCTGCACAGTGATCTCGGTTGAAGATTTTTGACCCAGCGATGATGCTCGCTCCGAACTGTGTACTATACTCTCCTGAACTGTGTACTATATATATTGCCGCGACATATTGGCCGCATTCAAATAGCGCGCCGTCAACATGCATACCCGACACTGCGCGCCCTATCGTAGTGCCGCGCAGCGACCATCGTGGCACGAGCACCTGGCCGGACCCGGCTCGCATGCGCCACGCGCTCGTGTGCCTCTCGGTGGAAAAAGAAGAGGAGAACAGCTGAACGACATCTTTGGTGTTCGACTGACTCGCAGTTTTACGACCGCAGTGCCTTTGAGTTGTGGGCACAAGTTGGCCCTTAATAAATACGTTTGTTTTATTAGCCTTTGTGCTTTAGCATCGCTACATTTCTGGTGGAGGTGCGCGGTATGAATCGAAGCCCCACGAGCGCAAGACAGCGTAGCCCCGACGACCAGCGAGTCGATCCCGTAGAAGTGACTCCTGTACACCAGAGGGCCAGCCGCCGTCTTCGAGGTGACTCACCTGAGTTCAGTCCTCTTCACTTCACGCCAAGGGGAACTCAGACAACGGACGCCGCCACCATGACTAGCCACGTAACACCGGCACAAGTGGTCATCAATCAACCTCACCAGCCTCCAGTGTTCCATGGCGACTCGTTCGAAGACGTGGAGGATTGGTTGGACCTGTTCGAGAGAGTGGCGAGCCTGAATGGATGGGACGAGAGAGAGAAGCTCCGTCGCGTGTACTTTGCTTTGGAGGACTTTGCAAAGACGTGGTTTGAGAACCATGAAACCTCTTTGTCTACCTGGGAGGAATTTCGACGACAAGTGCTGGCTACTTACGCCAGCACAGATCGCAAAGAAAAGGCGGAGGCTTCTCTTCAAACCAGGAACCAGCTCACGAATGAAAGTGTGGCGATGTACATCGAGGACATGGTCCGCCTGTTCAAGCGTGCCGATGCCAACATGGCCGAAGATAAGAAGGTGCGCCATCTTATGCGTGGCGTGAAGCAGGAGCTATTTGCTGTTCTCGTCCGAAATCCACCGAGAACAGTTGCCGAGTTTCATTCCGAAGCGACAGCCATCGAAAAAACGCTGGAACAGCGGGCTCGGCAATACAACCGGGACATAAACTGTTCACCTGCCACTGTCTTCTCTGGAGGCGTACGGAATGACATGGAAACCCTGCGAGAGCTAATCCGATCAGTAATCAGGGAAGAACTCAGCAAGTTCCAAGCACCTCAGACCACAACTGCACTGTCTGTCGTCGACGTAGTGCGAGACGAACTGAGGCAGCTCATGCGGGAGCCGGAGCGTGAGCCACAGTCAACTCGACGCATCCCAACGTACTCCGAGGTACTGAGGCAACCCGTGGTGCACAACAATGCAGCAGTTGCGATGGCGGCGCCTTACCCGCCGACAGTGCGCAGTGCGCCACATCCGCCGGAACCAACGGCTAGCTACCAGCCTCCAGCGCGTAGCGTAGCTCGCTATGTGGAGCAATGGCCCCAGAAAAGTGACATCTGGCGTGACCACGATCGCAGGCCTTTGTGTTTCCATTGCGGAGAAGCGGGTCACCTGTATAGGTTCTGCCCTTACCGACAGGCTGGATTACGGGGCTTTCCATTGTACGCACCATGCCCTCGAAATGGTGAACGACCAACAGAGATTGAAGAATACTTATCCACACGCCAGAGCCCACTCGCTCCACGCCAGCATCAGCCAAGGTCACCGTCGCCCATGCGCTACCGATCGCCCAGCCCACGTGCCTCTACAAGACTGCCTGGACGTCGTTCTCCAAGCCCACACCCGGAAAACTGAAGCAAGCGACCTGTGGAGGTGAGGCCGCTGAAAACCACAGTTACGAAGATCCTCCATCATGGGTTAAGGGTGACGACGCTATATTTCCCGTAAATAGGTGCAGCAGCGAAAAGATTACTTCAGATTTGTGGTTGAAGATAGACGGATGCGAGCTGAATGCTTTAGTCGACACCGGCGCTGATTATTCCGTAATAAGCCACCAAATGACGAAGAAACTGAAAAAAGTTGTAACGAAATGGAGCGGATCGCAGATACGCACGGCAGGTGGACACATTATTGCGCCCCTTGGTAGATGCACTGCAAGGCTCGAAATAAGAGGCTTTACTTACGTTGCCGACTTCATTGTACTGCCCGAATGTTCGAGGGAACTCATATTAGGGATGGATTTTCTACAAGCTAACGGCGCCATAATTAACCTGCGTAGGCCCAGTGTATCATTCTCGACCGAACAAGCTATGCCTGTGGAGGAATCGGAAGAGCGGCGCCTTACTGCTCTGCGCGTCGTTGCGAATGACGTAACTGTGCCGCCACGCTGCAGTATAATGGTGCTTGTGGAGAATGAGGCATTTTATGACCGTGAAGGTATAGCAGATGAAAACGTAGGGCTGTTTTGAACAAAGGAACTTGCGTGGCTCGAGGTCTTGTTCATTTAACCAATGGCCGTGCAGATGTCCTACTGACGAATTTCGGGAATGAATTTCAACACATCGCCCAAGGTACGGCTATCGCCTATTTCCATGAGTTCTGTATGGCGACCGAACTATGCAGCTTAACGACAACGTCAACCACTGGACGAGGGGCCTGCAACGTCGACACATCAGTAACCATCAACCAGAACCTCCCCGACAGTCACAAGAAACAGATATATGCCCTGGTAAAGGAATTCTCCGACTGCTTCTCCACTACCTCGAAGGTCCGGCGCACGTCTATTGCAAAGCACAGAATTATAACAGAAGACGCCACGAGACCTATATGCCAGCACCCATATCGAGTGTCGCAAAAGGAAAGAGAAATTATCAAGAAGCAAGTGGACGAGATGCTGTCAGATGACGTCATCCAGCCTTCCAACAGTCCATGGGCGTCCCCCGTAGTGCTCGTTAAGAAGAAAGATAACACGCTTCGATTCTGTGTCGACTACCGGAAACTGAACAGTGTAACTAAACGAGATGTATACCCTCTGCCACGTATCGATGATACGCTAGATCGGCTGCGATGTGCAAAGTTTTTCTCCTCCTTGGATCTCAAGAGTGGATATTGGCAAATAGAGGTGGACGAGCGGGACCGTGAAAAGACAGCATTCGTAACACCAGATGGCCTCTACGAATTTAAAGCGCTTCCATTCGGCCTGTGTTCCGCACCAGCGACGTTCCAGCGAATGATGGACACTGTCCTCGCGGGATTGAAATGGCAGTCATGCCTAGTGTATTTGGATGATGTGGTCGTATTCTCCGCAACATTTGACCAACATCTAGAGCGACTGCGCATAGTACTGGAAGCCATCCGCTCAGCAGACTTGACAATTAAACCGGAAAAATGCCACTTCGGCTTTGAAGAGCTGGGATTCCTTGGGCATGTCATTAGTTCTGAAGGCGTTCGCCCAGATCCCGAAAAGACAACCGCTGTTGCGATGTTCCCGACACCCAGAGACAAAAAGTCAGTGCGTCGCTTTTTGGGTTTATGTGCATACTATAGGCGGTTTGTGGAAAACTTTTCAAACATTGCGGAACCCCTTACAAAAATAACAAGAGACGACGTGCCCTTCATATGGGAAAGCGAACAACAGGACGCCTTTGACGAATTAAGAGAACGCCTGCAAGCTTCACCAATCCTTGCCCATTTTGATGAGACAGCCGACACTGACGTTCATACCGATGCCAGTAATATCGGCCTCGGCGCTGTACTAGTCCAGTGGCAAAATGGTCAAGAGAAAGTGTTAGCCTATGCTAGCCGCAAACTGTCGAAAGCTGAGGCTAACTACTCTGCAACCGAAAAAGAGTGTCTCGCAGTCATTTGGGCAATAAGCAAGTTTCGACCATACCTTTATGGTAGACCGTTCAGGGCAGTCAGTGACCACCATTCGCTATGCTGGTTGGCAAATCTCAAGGATCCGTCAGGGCGACTAGCAAGATGGAGCCTTAGGCTGCAGGAGTATGACATTACTGTAGTATACAAATCCGGGAGAAAACACAGCGATGCCGACTGCCTGTCACGCGCACCAGTCGGTCCAAGTGTGTCTGAAGAAGATGACTTCCCGTTTTTAGGCGTTGTCGACGCATCGGAAATCGCTCAACGACAACTTGATGACCCGGATTTGCTGCCGCTTGTACAACGCCTGCAGGGTCTCGATGTTCAAGTCCCGCGCGTATTCTCGAGAGGACTCCCTTCGTTCTGTCTTCGAGGAAAAGTCCTTTACAAGCGGAACTTCGAGCCCAACGGCGAAAAGTTTTTACTAGTCGTACCAAAAGCTATGCAAGAAGAAATTCTGCACGCATGCCACGACGAACCGACATCTGGACATATGGGTGTGAGCCGTACATTCGCCAGGATTCGTCTGAAGTACTACAGGCCTAAGTTGCTCGCATCAGTGCAGCGCTACGTCAAAACCTGTCGCGAATGTCAAAGACGCAAAACTCCATCCGTAAAACCTGCAGGTCTTCTCCAGCCAATAGACCCTCCGGACGCCCCATTCCAACAAGTCGGCATGGACCTCCTAGGACCTTTCCCCACATCTTCTACAGGCAAGAAGTGGATAGTGGTAGCCACAGACTATCTGACCCGTTATGCTGAGACTGACTCTCTGTACAGCGCAACAGCAGTCGAAGTCGCCAAGTTCTTTGTCAACAGCATAGTCCTCAGACATGGTGCGCCCATCGTCGTTATCACGGATCGTGGAACGGCCTTTACTGCAGACCTAATGCAGTGCCTGATGCGAATGACACATACCGGTCATAGAAGAACCACGGCGTACCACCCCCAATCAAATGGCTTAACGGAACGCCTGAACAGAACTCTGACCGACATGCTTTCAATGTATGTCGATGTTGAACATAAACTGTGGGATGAAATATTGCCCTACATAACCTTTGCATATAATACAGCCGTTCAAGAAACAACTCGAGTTGCGCCATTCGAACTTGTATTCGGCCGAAGAGTAACCACTCCATTGGATGCCATGTTGCCACTAGGTGACGAAAGCAGTGCTGCATCATCTCCTTCTGAACCAAATCCTCCGTTGACGCTTCCTACGAACAAGAACCTCATCGATGTGCATGTGGACGATATTTCTTTGACGGCTCTAGTCGATACTGGAGCTCACGTGTCCATAATCAGTGCTCGCCTTTGTCGCCGACTGAAAAAAGTCCTCACGCCTGCTACTACAAAAGCTGTACGCGTCGCCGATGGCGGAACTGTTCCTGTCACTGGAATGTGTACAGCTCGCATAAGCATCGCCGACCGTTACGTTCCTGTCCTATTCACGGTGCTCCATAATTGTCCTCATGACCTCATCCTAGGGATGGACTTCCTATCGACCCATTCTGCCCTGATAGACTGTTCCGCTGGTACTCTTTGCTTGGACCTTCCTCTTCAGCCAGATATTCACCCCGACCTTCCACACAGCCTCTGCACCACGGATTTCATCCGCCTACCGCCTAAAGCCCTAACATTCGCCGAATTCACAACGACTTCATCCGTGTTGGATGGGCACTACGTCGTCACGCCGATTACTGATGTACTTCTGGCACGTGACATCACTGTGCCTCACTGCGTCATTACTATAGCCGCTAATCGGGTACATCTCCCCGTCATAAATTTCGGCTTCACGAAGCAAGTCCTCCCTCAAGGCATCTTAATCGCCACGTTGCGGTCCTTAGCCGATGACCACGTCACCTCTTTTGCAGCAGACGTATGCTCCAATCTTCCTTGTCGCCCACCCGATGCCACAAGCCTCGACATGGCATTGCGCCCCATGATTGCCCCAGACCTCCCCCCAGCGCAATCAGCCGCCCTCATCCGCCTTTTGGCTTCTTACCGCGAGATCTTCGACCTTGACAATCGACCACTCGGCCAAACTTCTCTTGTGCAGCACCGTATCAACACAGGTGATGCTGTTCCCATTCACCGTCGACCGTATCGGGTGTCCGTATCGGAGCGCCAGATTATTCAAGAAGAAGTAAACAAGATGTTAGCTAAAGGCATTATTGAGCCCTCATCAAGCCCTTGGGCGTCACCCGTCGTCCTGGTTAAAAAGAAAGACAACACGTGGCGTTTCTGCATCGATTACCGGCATCTAAATCGAATTACGAAAAAGGACGTGTATCCTTTGCCCCGCATTGATGACGCTCTCGATTGTCTCCATGGCGCACGCTACTTTTCATCTATAGACCTTCGCTCCGGTTATTGGCAGATTGCCGTGGACGAGAAAGACCAAGAAAAGACCGCCTTCGTCACTCCCGATGGCCTGTACCAATTCAAGGTTATGCCCTTCGGGCTATGCAACGCCCCAGCCACGTTCGAGCGCATGATGGACTCTCTGCTACAAGGGTTCAAATGGTCAACATGCCTTTGTTACCTAGACGACGTCCTCGTATTTTCACCTACATTTGAGACCCACCTTGAGCGTCTGTCGGCTATTCTCGACGTCTTCCGCAATGCTGGCCTCCAGTTGAACTCGTCGAAGTGTCACTTCGGCCGCCAACAGATTACAGTGTTGGGCCACCTCGTTGATGCTTCTGGTGTGCGGCCGGACCCTGAGAAAATTCGTGCCGTCACCAGTTTCCCAGTACCCCAATCCGCCAAAGATGTTCGGAGTTTTGTGGGACTCTGTTCCTATTTCCGGCGGTTCGTGAAAGACTTTGCAGCGATCGCTCGACCACTTACTGATCTTCTGAAGAAAGACGTCCCATTTTCGTGGGGGTCCACTCAAGCTGCCGCCTTCTCTCGCCTCATCACAATTTTGACGACGCCACCTATATTGGCCCACTTTGACCCATCCGCCCCGACTGAGGTCCGAACTGATGCCAGTGGTCACGGGATCGGAGCCGTCCTCGCCCAACGTCAGCAGGGACACGACCGCGTTATCGCCTACGCTAGTCGCCTCCTTACACCTGCAGAGCGCAACTATTCGATCACCGAACGAGAATGCCTTGCTCTTGTGTGGGCGGTCTCCAAGTTCCCTCCATATTTATATGGCACTCACTTCTCCGTAGTCACCGACCACCACGCGCTCTGCTGGCTTTCATCATTAAGGGATCCCACAGGTCGACTTGGTCGCTGGGCTCTGCGACTGCAAGAGTACATTTTTGCAGTGACGTACAAGTCTGGACGCCTGCATCAGGACGCCGACTGCCTATCTCGCTATCCGGTTGGCGAGTCGCGCACCGTCCCTGACACGGACGCTTGCGTGTGCACCGTTTCCCAACTGACCCACATAGCCGACGAGCAACGCCGTGATGCATCCTTACGGGCTATCATCGAGTGCCTCGAATCCTCACCTTCGGACCGATCTCATCGCTCGTTCGTACTCCAGAATGGTACACTATACCGCCACAACTTTCATCCAGACGGACCATTTCTGCTGCTTGTTGTACCCAAACACCTCCGCTCGGCTGTACTCCACGAACTTCACGACGTTCCAACTGCCGGTCACCTTGGTGTGTCCCGCACATACGACCGAATCCGCCGTCGCTTCTATTGGCCAGGTCTCGCACGCTCCGTCAGACGATACGTCGCGGCGTGTGAGAAATGTCAACGCCGCAAAACACCGTCGACGCTTCCGGCTGGGTGCCTTCAACCCCTCGACATTTCGTCTGAACCCTTCTTTCGCGTCGGCTTGGACCTACTCGGCCCTTTTCCCCTGTCTTCTGCTGGCAACAGGTGGATAGCTGTGGCCACAGACTACGCCACACGCTACGCCATCACACGAGCTCTTCCAACAAGTTGCGCCACAGATGTCGCCGATTTCCTTCTGCGCGACGTGATCTTGCAACACGGTGCTCCACGCCAGCTGCTCACGGACCGTGGCCGCACATTTCTATCGAGAGTCATAGCGGACATCCTGCGTTCATGTGAAACGCGGCACAAGCTCACTACGTCGTACCATCCGCAAACGAATGGCCACACGGAGCGTCTGAATCGAACCCTAACCGACATGCTTTCAAAGTATGTCTCCTCAGACCACTCCGACTGGGACCTTGCTCTACCGTACGTGACATTTGCCTACAATTCCTCGCGCCATGACACGGCTGGTTACTCCCCATTTTTCCTGCTGTTCGGCCGCGAACCCACATTGCCCCTCGATACAGTCATTCCGTTGCCAGCAGCTCCGACCTCTGAATACGCCCTGGACGCTATCAGCCGGGCCGCTCATGCACGCGAAGCCGCTCGTACTCGCCTTCTGACCTCCCAAGAGAACCAACGCCGTCGGTATGATCAACGACACCGCGACGTACACTTTTCACCCGGTTCTTTGGTTCTGCTGTGGTCTCCGACCCGGCACGTTGGCCTGTCCGACAAACTGCTCTCTCGGTACACAGGGCCATACCGAGTGCTTCGTGCGGTGACTCCCGTCACCTATGAAATCGCTCCTGCTGCCTCGTCGTCTTCATCCACCCCGCATGCCAGCGACATCGTACACGTCGCACGCCTGAAGCAGTACCACTCGCCCAATGACGTTGACGTCTAGATGCGCCGAGACGGCGCCTTTGCCGCCGGGGGTTATGCTACATGTAGGCTGCCGGAATTCATATGGTCGACGCGCGTGTGTGCCCGACGAAGAGGACGAAGGTCGCTAGCTGCTCGAGCTCGTCGGAGCCGGTCTGGTCAGCGCTGCAGCCGCTCTTGCAAATATATCTTGTGAATAGCGACTTGTAAAAGCGACTCGTCACTCACGTAACAGCAGCTATCCACCTGACCTAGACGATTTCTTGCAAAGAGCTGAGGAAGCACGACAGATGGCAAGATACAGAATACGCCGCCAACAGCGCGTTGATTCCAGTCGGTACAACCAGCGACGTACTGAAGCGGTTTATGAGCCCGGTGACAAAGTGTGGATATGGACCCCAGTGCGCCGCCGTGGACTCTCTGAAAAGCTTCTCTGCCGATACTTCGGCCCTTACGAAGTACTCCGTCGTATAAGCGACGTTACTTACGAAGTCAAATCTGCTGGACACGAGACCTCAAGACGCCGCAATCCCACAGAGGTGGTACACGTAGTCCGCATGAAGCCCTACTATGACAGATCATCGAAAAACGAGTGAGAGTTCGCACGACTCCTTTCCCTGTCTGACGCATCGGGTCGATGCGTTGAGGAAGGGGATAATGCCGCGACATATTGGCCGCATTCAAATAGCGCGCCGTCAACATGCATACCCGACACTGCGCGCCCTATCGTAGTGCCGCGCAGCGACCATCGTGGCACGAGCGCCTGGCCGGACCCGGCTCGCATGCGCCACGCGCTCGTGTGCCTCTCGGTGGAAAAAGAAGAGGAGAACAGCTGAACGACATCTTTGGTGTTCGACTGACTCGCAGTTTTACGACCGCAGTGCCTTTGAGTTGTGTCGCAATCCCCACATTGTACTTCGTAGATGATCCCGCTCTAATCTTCGGCGGTGTTTGTGTATACCTTGTCCTTAGGACATGTGTTCACAAAGCCCAAAGACCGCACACCTGCGGATGATTAGAGCAGGGTATTCTACAGAGTACGTTGTGGGGTTCATGACACCACTTACATCGGCAAATTGGGCAGGAAAATGCCAAAGACGTTCAAAGAACACAAAGTGGGAATGTTGCTAAAGCCACCCATGGAGCGCATTTTAAGACAGCTTGTTGAATACTGCAAGACGACAGGTTATAGCTTCGACCTTAGCAATGCGACGATGCTGGCTCAGGAACGAAGGTGGAGGAAAACTATTGGAATTATGGTTCATGCGTCATGAAGTATCTGCTTGAAACAACAACCACAGACCCATACCGAACGTGTACGTGGACGTATGTGGCTAGTGGACTGGTCGACCTCCGCTCACTTGTTGCCAGCGTATACCGAGACTGCCACCTGCATAGGTGGCAAAGCTTCTATGGGATTTTATGGTGCAGTTGTGGTACAAAACAGTTATTTTGCATTAAGGCAAATGTGCCGTATTATATTGGACAGTACGGGCAGACCAGTCTTTAGTATCTTAACGTACGAGGCACGTAAGAAGACCTTCTTTGAAGGAAATTGTTTTATTCTGGTCACGGAACAGTGCTCTCATTCAAACAAAGCGACGGAGTGCTTTGTTTTATCTGTGGTAACGAAAGCACTTCGTAAGAAGACTCCTTTTTAGAGAAATCGTTTAATTCGGATCGCGGAAAAGTGCTCGGCACCGCTATACCTTCAGCTTTGTCCGTGTTTAGGGGCCAGATTTTTTGCAGTGTAGCAGAAAGTGCAGCACAGAGGGATGGAGAATCTGTGATTATAACGGCAGATGTAATTGTCGAGTTTAACTTGCGCAATGCGAGCACTGCTGCCAGAAATTCTGCCACAAAAACGGGTATGAAATCGGGTAGTCGAAGGGAATAAGACCAGTCCAAATTCGGGCTACTCCTGACTTTTCGTCACACTGTGATGCATCTGTAGAAATAATAATGTTAGTGCTAATGCTCAGCAGGTGTTCTTGTAATAAACCGTCTGAAGTATGATGGGGGAGTAATTTTGCATTATTAGGAAAAATATCATCAAATTGAATATCCACAGGGTACGAATTATCGCGGGGCGGGGTTATATCGCAGATACGTACGTTCAGAGGGTCCAGTAAACGTTGTACAAATATAATTTGGGATGTGTGAAATAGCGGCCATCTAGCCCCAAAAAAATAATTCCGGATTGGAAATAAAAGCTGTTTCTGATTGTCGTAGTGGTGACTCGTAAATTCTTAAGAATGTCTGAACAGTCAGAAGGCGAAACCGGCACGAAAGAGAAGGAACCCTCGATTCTAGATACAGAACGTTGTCAGAAACAGTTTTAGGAAGGCCGAGGCATGAGCGCAGCGCTTCTCTTCCCAAAAGAATTAAAGGCCGTATCTTGTAGGCCGGAGCACCAGAGAATAGTGCGCAGCCAAATTCCAAGATAGGGCGAACGTACATGCGATAGATCATTAATAGTGTGTCTCTTCTCAAACCTGTGCGGTAGTTGCTGAGCCTACGCAACATGCCAACAGCACGCGCACCTTTTCCAGCTGTATATTAAATGCGAAGCATTTCTTAGCGAACTTCTGCGACTTTGAGCGTATCTATCTATCTATCTATCTATCTATCTATCTATCTATCTATCTATCTATCTATCTATCCATCTATCTATCTATCTATCTATCTATCTATCTATCTATCTATCTATCTATCTATCTATCTATCTATCTATCTATCTATCTATCTATCTATCTATCTATCTATCTATCTATCTATCTATCTATCTATCTATCTAGCCGCCTACGACTTTGTGCTCTCCTGGTCGCTTGGTTAATCGAATGTACACCAAAATTGGTATGCTGTAACATGACTATATGACGAACATAAGTGACAAGTCATAACATGAAAATCGTGACACGCATGACATGTACAGCATGATTTACATGCCACACTTATGGTGCGCTGGCGGCCGTTTCGCTAGCTTGATATACACCAAAATTGGTATCTTGCGATGTGACTGTGTTACGAACATATATGATACGAGTTAACATGAAAATCATGACACGCATGTCAGGTACAGCATGACTTACGTGCCACGCTCATGGTGCGCTGGCGGCCGTTTCGCTAGCTTGATCTACCCCGAAGTTGGTATTGCGCGACGTTACTGTGCGAGGAACATAAATAATAGGAGTTAATATGAAAACCATGACACGCATTTTCCTCAATGACATACAAGACGATGTATGCAGCTCTTTGCTGGCTGCTTCGCATTACATCGATTCCCACAATGCGTGGGATCTGCCGGCTGTTTCTTTTTTGATGTGGGGTCGCCAGTTAAGGGATTGATCGTAAATTAACCTAACGTACTTAGTAGACTCCACCTGTGGTATGTCCTCATAATGGTAACTCAGTGAGATGTGCACAGGGCATTGCAGTGGAAAAACAAGAAGGGCATATTTACTCGGATTAAGCAAAAAGTGATTGTGATCGAGCCAGATCTCCAGGGTATTAAGGTAAGTCTGCATCCGTTCATATAATGCCTGCATATTATCTGCCGTTGCAAAGAACGCGATATCGTCAGCATACACATAAGTTATTTCCTCGTGTCGTGGAACGGTGCTCATTAGTATATTAAATAGCACCGGGGAAAGCACTGAGCCTTGCGGTACTCCTCTCGTTTGTTTATGGGTAGTCGATGAAAAACCGCTTTTAAAACAATAAAATTTTCTGTCTACAAGGAATTTCCGAATCCACGTTACTATATATGCCGGAATGTCTAAAGTAACTAAAGCCGCATATTCATTACGTAGCCGTGCTAAGTGTATACGACTTTCTAAATCAACATGGGCATTCCAAATTGAACACCCAGCCCTGAACCCGATTTGACAGGGACTTAGAATTGATCTCTCGTCAATGAAACCATTGATTCGAGTATGGATAATTCTCTCAATTAATTTCACTAGATTTGACGTCAAGGCGATTGGCCTTATGTTATCCACAATATACCCTCCATCTTGTTTCTTAAGCAGCAGTATAATTTTAGCAATTTTCCATACAAGGGTATCCATGCATTCTTTAAGAAATAATTCACGAGTTCTAAAAGAACATTAGGCGATTCCTGAAGTAAAACTTCTAGCATTGAATTCGTAATACCGTCTGGTCCAGGAGCAGTGTTCGGTAGACATAGTACAGTCTGAGTCAATTCATATAAAGAAATTTCCGGAAAATCATGCGAAGATACCGACGTGTTGCGAAGAGCCGATAGGTTAGTGGTAAAGCGGCGTTCTAAACCTTTGGCTATCTCTTCCAGTGAAGTGCTCATTTCTTGCGGCGTCAAGATACAAGATTTCAATGTTAAAGGCGTTGGCAGTACTTTTCTTGTTCGAAGGTACGCAAACAAAGCACGCTTATTGTTTGACTTGGAAAGGTAATCGTAATGTCTAATGACATATTCTTCTTTTGCGCGGTTAACAGTGCGCTTAAATACGCCATCGAGAAACTGATAGTCTTTCCAGTTTGTTGGGCATTGATTATGTAGAAGCTTTTTCCAGGCAGCTTTTTGTCTTCTGTAATCGCGCGTACATTCATCATTCCACCAACGAGAAGAGGATCGTTTACTCGATGGGGTAACGAACTCGGAGTTTTTCCGAGATCCGTCTAGTATTGAGCCGATCTTAGACGCAATTTCCTGACCACTGGCATTTTGAAGTTTTAAAAGAGCAGAACGCTGACAGCTTTGAAATTTCTTGTGATTGACATATATGCATGTTGGCTGATCTAAGGTTATTATTGGGCAAGTAATATCAAAATCTTCAGGAAGGTGATCGCTGTTAGTTGCCGTGTCAACCACGGACCATGACAAAATATTGATCGCTTTTGTGCAGAGCGTTAAATCCAACACTGAGCGAGTCTGACCTCGAACAAATGGCACCTGCCCTTTATTCATACACGAAAGATTTTTGTCAATGGTCCACTCCCATGGTCGCCTTCCACACAAATCTGTTCTAAGCCCCCAAGACAAGTGATGTGAATTGAAGTAGTACAATTTCCTTTCTACAGGCTGTCAAAACGCTGTAGAGGTGGCTCGTACTTTGTACACCGGTGGGGAAATAACAATTCCCCAATAACAATAATAACAAGAAATAGCAAAAGGGTGGTAGCCTGGAAGACACAAATCTAATGCTATAATTTCACAATCAGAGTCCAACATTCTGAAAGAAATTTGCGCCCTATGACATATTTTACTTGATACAAGAATCATTAAACTACCGCCACGTGTTTGGCCATCTAATCGAAAAGAACGAAAACCTGCGAGATAGAAATTTTTATCCGGTGTAAGCCAGGTTTCTTGGAGAATTACAATTTCAGGGTTAAGTTGATTACAAAGGTAATTTAAGTCGGTTGAGGCTGAGAATATAGATCGGCAGTTCCACTGAAGTACCCTTAACTGACCAATGGTGGTGAGTGCACCGCAGAGGCGCTTGCCGCTTCCTTGCCGTTATCTTTACTCGTAAGCAACGATTTAGCCTTTTTAGTTTTTGACTTGAGAGCAGCAGAAATAGGGGATCTTGCACGTTTATGAGCTCGAGCATCAATTTCCATGCCTGTGGCATCACTTGTGCTTGGCTGAGGCGTAGAACGGTCTGATTGCACTTGTGATACAGACTGCTTAGCCTTATCTGCAGATGTAGAAAGTTTGTCCAGCACTAGACTATGTAGTTCAGCGGTGTCAATGGTGACAGTTGACTCAGGCGCTGTAGTAACCTGGATTCCTTGCGTCATCTGATTTGAAATGACTTGCATGAAACATTCGGATAGGTTGGACATTAGTTTATCCATAGCCTTAGTCATTGCCTTCTCCACAGCAGGCTCAATTGCCTGCGATAGATTAGAATCTAGATTTGAAGTGTGACGTGCTGCAACACCAGAATATCCGAAGGCCCTGTCTTTAACCATATCAACAGCTTCCCTTCGAAAAGAGCGGCGGCGGTCAATGATTTCTAGCACGCGTACTTCCTGAACACGAGCAGAGCAGTCGGAGTAGTCGGCAGAGTGACTCCCGCCACAGAGACAACACTTTTCTGATGTTGCGGAGCAGTCGCTTGAAGAATGGCTCTCTACGCAGGCACGGCAACGAAGGCTTGATTTGCATCCTCCCGCACTGTAGCCGAACCTCCAGCAGTTTTTACACTGAAATGGACGAGAAGCGAGGGGCTCTACGCGAAAGATGAGAGGCCGTAACTTTATTTCGGACGGGCATGTTGTGCCCACAAATGCCGCAATGACAGATTCAGTTGGGATCCTCTCGTTGTTAACAATGCGATTACATCGGTAAACGGAAATTACGCCTGCTCCAGAAAGCCTGTCTAGTGTCTCGGCTGGGCTTAACTTGGAGCCGACGCCCCGTACGAGGCCCTTAGTACACGCAAGGTGAGGCGGAATGAAAGCACTCACCGGGGTTGAAGCAAACGAGGTGCACTTAAGCAGATCCTGCACACAGGTCTGGTCCGGTGACCTACACACTATGCCTCCTCGCCCGAATTGGCGCACGTCGGTGATGGTCTGAAAATGGTTTGACGTGGCTTTAAGCTTCTTCTGGACAGCCTGGGGGTTAGTGGGCCTGATGAAACCTCCATTTGTGGGCACCAGTGCAACAGGAATGCTGCTGACACCACAGCGGAAAAACAAGTCTAGCGGTAAGTCATTAGTCGGCAGTTACGCTGACCAGGCGGATCGCGCCTGACCAGGAGAATTGGTCGACATCGGCACCGAAGATTGAGGTAAAATCAAAAGCAGATAATCGACTAGAGACACAAAAGCTAAAACCACTCAATACTCAGCCAACAACACCACAGCAGGCGGCGCCTTCTTGCTTGCTTGCTTGCTTGCTTGCTTGCTTGCTTGCTTGCTTGCTTGCTTGTTCGTTGTATTTGGCTCACACCCACAAAGGGGGATTGGCCAAGAAGCCGGCGGTTACAGTCAATTGGAACATTGGGTTGAAAAAAAATGTTAGGGAAAGGGAAAAGTGGCTTTCTTCAAGTAGAATAAGGCGATTCTCGTGATACGAGAAAAGGAAATAACGATATAAAAAAGATTTTGTTTTCGGGGAAAGGGATGGGAAACAATAACTTGATAAACAATGGATTAGAAAGGTAATCTCATCCTGTCAATCAGGAATTCGCAGAGGGCCCCGCAGACGTTTCTTTACTGAACTCCAATGAAGACGTTTCTTTAATGAATTCCAAAGGAGAGGATATCTAGAGTACTTAGCGGTATTCCTAATTTTTTAAATAAAATTTCAAAACATTTTTTCTTTTGGTTTTTAAAACGGTGGCATCTTAGTAGATAATGGTCGATATTTTCGGGTTCGTTACAGTTGGGACACAAAGGGAATGGGACCAGACCAGACCTGTTTAAGTAGAAATTAAGCGGTGGAATACGACATCCTAATTTAGTGACGGATACTTCCAATTTACGCGTGGGACACCATTTATTATCCCATGCAAAATACAAGTGCGAATATTCTGAATTTGTTATTTTAATCTTTTCTGAGTCTTCAATAACAGAAAATTTTCTGAACCTCGCCGCTGTGACATAAGCTGTAAGAGGCATAACTGACAAAACTGGGCCTTCAAGGGATACTCTCGCGAGTGAGTCAGCCATCTCGTTTACATATTTTTTTACGTATGTTATTTTTGCGCTGCACTTTGCGCCTCTTTATCGCGACTCCTACTTTAGATGCGAATGGCCAGATTTCTGGATTCGCCATCACCGAACACACGTGCGGCACCATATCTTCAATTTTTCTTTAAATGGAGCACAACGACATGGAAAGGAATACGGTTCAAGATCCCTGAGGCAACTCCAGCCGACAGTTCAATATATGGCTGACCGTTTCTCTGTGAAAATACTACAGAGTACTGTACTACGAACGGCACAGACGTGCTCTTCTCCGTTTTGTCAGCATATAGATGCAGTATCGCGTTTTTTTGTTTTGTTGTTGTTGTCTTTTTTTGTCAGGACTCCCAATCTTTTTGTGCCAGTTAATTGACCTTCATACACACTTAAAAATTGAATGCGTGATAGGCAAGCAGCAACGTCGCCCTCATGAATGTGTTTTATTTTTCGTTTTCATTTTATATCTGTCTCTGTCCTCTTTGTTACCCTTATTTCCCCACCCCTGTGCGGGGTAGCAAACCGTTCAGTCGCTCCAGGTTAACCTCCCTGCGTTTCCGTTTCATATATTTCTCTATATATATATACGACACACCTCACACTGCTTTTCATTCCACGAAGTAATAAAAAACGCTCCTTCAATATTCACGAGGATGCTATTTAGTCTGTCGCAATTAAGTATTCCATTGCGCGGTGACGATTGCACTGACCAATCCATGCTGAGAGCTCCGCGAAATTGGTAATATGTGCACGTATTTATCTCATTTTCTGCCCGTTATGGTATTTGCAATTTAGTTGCGTAAGTGCGTCGTCCTTTGTGTTATATTATCTGTCGTCCTTTTCGAACCATTTCACGTCCTGAGTTCTACAATGTGTGTACTGTATATGCGATTCGTGATTTAATACTGTGCGATATTATCACATTATGCCAGAAACTATAGCTGTAATCCCGCTAAGAATAACTGTGACTGAATTCTGTTTATTCTTGTTTCAGTTCGTAGATACGCCATATGGTGTCTGGACATAAACACAAGCGACAATACACGAATGAAACGGGAATACGAAAAGCTAACGCGAAAAAGAAACGTAGAAAGGGTACTGTAAGAAATAATAACTTAAATACAACTTAAAAAAGAAAATGAATTTTCTTGAACCTGTGTTCCCGTGATCGCGACGTCGTGCTGCCGCAGCGAAATATTCACACCCGTATCCGGTGTTTAAGAATAGATGCAGCCCCAAAGTTATGCATATTCGCTAACCGAACCACTGGTTTTCCAATTTCTTCGATGAGAGCGCAAAGCGTCGCACGCCACAAAATCAAAAGTGCTGCGGTCTCTAATCGCAATAAACCAAGGCGACAACCTGGCACGCTATCGCAGAGCGACGGCTTATGCTTTATTGTACGCTATACTCCATTTCGTATATCACGTGTGGCGCTATGGAAGCTAGGGAGACATGCGTTGACACCAAGCAATAGTTCAATAATTTAACCACAGATAATGTGATTTGCTTTTTTTCGTTTTCAACGAAGCTTATATTGAGTGACCTGTGTAGGTCATGATAGTAGTGTTCCAAAAAACCCGCATTACACACCGATGGCGCGCACCAGAGAAATAATGAATAAACAGAAAAAAATGTCTTTCTGGCATGGGGGTTTGAAACCGAGTTCACCCCGGGACGAAAGCGAGTTCTTTGAACACTAGGCCGCTTTGTCTCTATTCACTACCTTTATTAAATTCAAACAAATATATAAGGCACAGACATACCAGCCAAGGTTGGCAGCTCCAAGAGAAAAAACAATTGCCAGGAAATTCGAAAAACAAGCCAGAAAGTAGCCAACTTGAACCAAGGAGAGTAAAAGAAGTCAAAAGTAGCCGCGCGTGTGTGAAAACAGCCACGATGTTTTTATTTCAATGACTAAATGGAAGAACATTTCGGTGTAAATGTAAGTGTGTACAGAAACAATTCTTCAAAATCATTGTGATGATGTGGATTGTGTGGCCCGTGACGGGGCGAAGAGGGAACGACAGTTCTGCTCTGCGGTACGCCCTGGAGGAGAAGACGACGAAAAGGAAGCGCGAGCGGGGCGTGCGGCTCGAGGAGTTGGAGCGCGACACGGTTGGAACGGCAGCCGCTGGTCGGCGGTTCGTGTCGCGACATCGCTTAACCAGGCGTCCGGCAGCCTTGCGGATCTGGTGAGCCTGATTCCCGCTCTGTGCCCGGTGCTGACACGGAGACCGGCAGCCTAGTCTGTTCCTGGCCTGAGGTCCTGGGGCCCGAGTGGTGTCACGAGGTGGCCGCGGCTCAGGTTGGCGACGGGCAGTTAACCTGCACTGCAGTGGCCTGGTGATCTACCGGCTTGCAGTGCCATCATCACCACCACTACCACCTCGCCACGGTCAAGGCAGCGTGACTTGACTGCCCAAGGAGTACCGGTGACGACCGACCTCGCCGCAGCGGCAACAGTTCATAACGGCGAGGACAGTTTGTGTGCCGAGGCGCGTAGGACGTTTAAAATGTACAGGGTCGACCACATCTAAGCTGAACACCTCATTAGTATTCAACACCTCATTGAAGCTGTTGTTTAATACATAATTCGGAAAATCATTACTGTGTTTGTAGACACCATGATTAGACGTTCTATAACGGGCAGTATAAGAAACGTTCTAGTTTTACCGGTTTGAATACTAATGAGGTGTTCAGCTTAGATGTGGTCGACCCTGTACATAAGGAATGCTGTAGTGTGTTGTGTGTAAATCGTCAGTTATCGGTTGTGTTAAAGTCTGTGTTGTGTGTACAGAATCACCTGACTGCCGGTTGAATTATTTCGGCTCCTGGGCCCACATTACACCCTCACAAACTTGGCGAGCCTGCCAGGATCCGCCAGTAACATCTCGAACGCGGAAATCGCCAGTCAGGTGTGTGCACGCAGCACAAGACGAGAGACATGGATCTCGATAAGTTAGCGGCTGTAGCAGCTCAGTTAGGCTTGTCTGGCGCGGAACTTCGCGAATGGATTGAGCGAGAGCAAGTTAGACAGAGAGATGAGCGCGCAGCTGAGAGAGAAGAGGCCAAAGAAGCAGCAGAGAGGCAACGGTTAGCGGACGAGAGGCAACGGCTAGCGGACGAGAGGCAGCTGAAAATCCTCCAACTTAAGCTCAGGCTTCAGGAAGGTGCGCAGAGTGAGCCATCTGCGGCGACAGCACTCGCACCGTCGGCAAACCCATCATGCCTGAATCCGCAGAAGTTGCTACCGCTATTTGACGAGCGACGTGATGACCTGCATGCGTATTTGCAGAGGTTTGAACGCGTAGCTATGGGGCAAGAATGGCCAAGAGATAAATGGGGAGTAGCCGTAAGCATGTGCTTAACTGGTGAGGCACTCACTGTCATTGGCCGAATGACTGCTGACGAGGCCCTCGACTACGATAAAGTGAAAAAAGCTCTACTTCAGCGCTTCATATTCACGGCACAAGGATATAAGGACAAATTTCGGAAAGCCAGGCCGGAAGATGGTGAAACAGGAAAACAGCTAGCAGCAAGGATCGCAAGTTACTTTGACAACTGGATTGAGATGGCTGACGTGCCGAAAACATTTGAGGGTCTTCGTGATCATGTCATAGCTGAGCAATTCTTACGTTGTTGTAATCCAAAGCTGGCCATCTTCCTGAAAGAGAGAGAATGCAAAACCCTTGCATCCCTTTCAGAGTGCACCGACCGCTTTCTCGAAGCCCAGGGCGTTATTAACATTGGTAGAGTTGCAGACGATGCAAAGGATGCAAATAAACCCGGTGCCGTGTCACAGGACAAGCATCAATCGATTTGCTTCATTTGCAACCGCAAAGGGCACAAGGCATCTGAGTGTCGAGAAACATTCACAAATTCCGAGAAATGCAAGTCATGCGGGCGCCTTGGACACAGAACGTCTGATTGCAAGAACCAGGCTGTACAACAGGTGTCCTGCGTCATAGTAGAGAGTGAGGGAACGCGAGATTCCAGATCTCTCGCTGAGCCTACGAGGAAGACTTGCGCTGCAATTGAATGCCGCAGGAGGGAAAAGCCGCCAAGGTCAGCAGTTGACTGCATGCCAGTTGTCCAAGGACGAGTACTCGGACAGGTAGCACACGTCCTGAGAGACACGGGCAGCAACACCACGATCGTACGGTGTGATTTGGTACCCAGGCGATGTCTAACTGGAAATACCAGGAAAATTGTGCTGTTAGACGGCAGCTGCAAGAAACTGGCCGAAGCGCGCATCTGGATTCATACGCCGTACTTCATAGGAGAAGTAACTGCACTATGCATGAGCAACCCAATATACGACCTCGTGCTAGGCAACATCCCAGGAGCCAGGGAGCCGCACGAGCCAGATCCTGACTGGGAATATCCGGACTGGTCAACCAAAGCCAATGCCGCAAGCCATGCGCCGTCATGTAGAAAAAGGTCTTCGAGAGTTTCAGTCGTTACGCGGACGAACAGAGACCTAAGCTCTCCAAGCAACCTCAGCAAGTGCTGTCAGCAATGTGGGGCCAGAAAAGACATGGTGGAGAAGGGTGCTGGTGCCCTCGCGAACAAGGGCGATGATGGCGAGAGGAAGTCGTCGTCGCGCCGCACAACGACACAACGGCTGCTAGGCAGTGCTACAAGAGTGACGACGACGGCGACATGCAGCAAGACTAAAAACAATTCAGCAATGGTAGGAGGAGGACAGAGGCGGCAGCCAGAAAAGCGACAGGAATGCAAGTATGGCGGGAAGTGTTTCAGAAGAAACGCACAGCACCTGAAGCAGTTTAGTCGCCCCAAGGTCACATTCTACGAAGGTTCCTTAGGAGATGATGAGGCCAGAGACGAGAAAGAACCCATAGACCATGCCGATGGCAGAAACATCGCAAGCAGTAGCCATCATGGCAAACAACGAACAATCGATTCTCCGGCGCTTCCGCTGGCAAGGAGTACCACGCCGCTGGAAGGCAAGAGCGACAATGTAGGCAACGGGAAGCGGGATCGGGATGACGAGCGAGTGTGCCGATACGGAAAGGCATGTTTCAATAGGAATCCCCAGCACTTGAGAAACTTCACGAACCCACCCGCAACCAGTAAGAAGAAAAAAACTCAGACAATGTAGGAGCAGACTACTTAAGTCGCAATTGAATTGCTCGAATATTTCTGCAGTTGTGTATTTGTCATGTGTGTGTTTTTTTCTTCATTACGTGCTGTGTGGAACACGAACATTCGGACTCGTGTGAACTTGTTCCCACTTTACAAACGCGCCTGCACTTTTGCCTACTCACCGCCTGACGTGGAGTGGAATAGTTGCTCGCAACTATCTTAAGTGGGGGGGGTGGTGTGATGATGTGGATTGTGTGGCCCGTGACGGGGCGAAGAGGGAACGACAGTTCTGCTCTGCGGTACGCCTTGGAGGAGAATACGACGAAAAGGAAGCGCGAGCGGGGCGTGCGGCTCGAGGAGTTGGAGCGCGACACGGTTGGAACGGCAGCCGCTGGTCGGCGGTTCGTGTCGCGACATCGCTTAACCAGGCGTCCGGCAGCCTTGCGGACCTGGTGAGCCTGATTCCCGCTCTGTGCCCGGTGCTGACACGGAGATCGGCAGCCTAGTCTGTTCCTGGCCTGAGGTCCTGGGGCCCGAGTGGTGTCACGAGGTGGCCGCGGCTCAGGTTGGCGACGGGCAGTTAACCTGCACTGCAGTGGCCTGGTGATCTACCGGCTTGCAGTGCCATCATCACCACCACTACCACCTCGCCACGGTCAAGGCAGCGTGACTTGACTGCCCAAGGAGTACCGGTGACGACCGACCTCGCCGCAGCGGCAACAGTTCATAAAGGCGAGTAGGACAGTTTGTGTGCCGAGGGGCGTAGGACGTTTAAAATGTACGTAAGGAATGCTGTAGTGTGTTGTGTGTAAATCGTCAGTTGTCGGTTGTGTTAAAGTCTGTGTTGTGTGTACAGAATCACCTGACTGCCGGTTGAATTATTTCGGATCCTGGGCCCACATTACACCCTCACAATCATATTTGCTGCGATTAATTTGTATATGGTTCACTTTGGCAATCATTTTGTTCAGGATGGCGAAGTTTCTTGCGCTGGTACAAAAATGGCACTGTCTTCAGTCTTCTTACGTGAGTTTTTAGGGGCGAAGCTCCTCAGGGTGTGGGCCTGTCCCTCCTTTGTAGTATGTAGTATGTAGCCACGCATAGTGGGATGTATCCACTCCATGTGATAAAGATGACGATGACCACTGAAGACCATGAAGAATAAGCGCGTTCCAGTATAGTGGAATGTACCCACTACACGTGATAACGATGACGATGACGCTGATGACCATGAAGTATAAGCGCGTTCCATGACGATGACTACTGATGACCATGAAGAATATGCGCGTTCCAGTATAGTGGAATGTACCCACTACACGTGATAACGATGACGCTGATGACCATGAAGTATAAGCGTGTTGCAGACCACACATTCTCTTTCTGCCATGGATGAAAACAATCGTGAAGGCGCTCTCGCCCTCGAAAGGCAAAACGGCAACGTCGACAACAAACGTTCTCCTGAGCTTAACGTCATATATGAGGACCCCCGCGTTTGTGTGTCAGGTCTTTGTATGATGATCGAGTGGGCAAAATTTACGGGGTTGGCGGTTTACCAGATTACCTGCGGAGCTTCGCCCACTCATCATCATTCACTTCGTGGATATGGCGTGATTTTTTTTTTCAGAAGGACTCCACATTTCCTTTAAAACGCCGCCTTTCTCGGAGTCGTCTCATCCGGCGGTGATGACACGTGGGTGGCTACTGTAGCAAAAAGAAACGAAGTCAACTTCGCACTAGGGGTGCCAAACCTGAAGGCAGTGCGAAGCGGTTCTTGTTGTTTTAACACGAAAATGTTTTATGGATATGGCGTTGTAATATGTACACCAACAGGTGACAAAGAAGAAACTGAAAGAAAAAGTTCCGTCGCCGGGAATCGAACTCACGACCCCCCGCTCCGCAGCGCGGCGCGAAACGACTCGGCCACAAAGCCTACGCTCTTCAACGTACTAACCCCGAGCTGTTTACATACACGATTTACCGCCTGACGGTACGCACAGCTCGGAAGCAGTTATTTTCGTTATCACAAGCGAGATGGCGCGAAGGGCGCGCTCTAAAGTAAAGGCTCTAAAGGTCGTCGCCCCGCTCGGCGCGATGCGCGCGCGCACCCAATTGTACTCGACCCTACAGGGCGTGATCGCCTGTGCGCGTGCGCCTATCTCGTGATAACGTGGTTTGCACGTCTTGCTTGAGTCTTGTACATTCACCGCAAGCTTACGCTGAAGTTACAGAGCGCTCGCTGCAGCGGCTGCGTTTGCTAAAGGAGCGCTCTGCTCAAACACAAAGAAATGACAACTGTGACAGTTGTTAGTTGGCGCTCGTCCTGTGTGTGTGTTCGTTTCGTGCGTCCTTTGTGCTTGAGCAGCACGCTGAAAATTTCGAGCTGCTTGCCGTTCCTCGCGTGACATTTCAATTTGTTGGTATCAGATTCATTGCCTCGCCCTTGCGGCGAAACAGTGCACAATAAACGCTCAGCTACCTTTGTGCATTCACTTCGTGGATTACCGATTCTGACGACGGAGGAATCCGCCATGTTTTTTCTCTTTCTTTCTTAATCACTGTCTTTAATTTTCTCTTTTGTGTCTATTTATGTCTATGTCTTCTTTGTTTCTCTTGAATTCTCCCACCATTGATATTTCCCCATCTAATTTATTGTATTTTTTTCTTCTCTTCGATAGACGTTACAAGGTCGATTCAAATAGGTCGCGAAGCTTCGGGCGATAAACGGTTCAAAACCTATTGCCAACGACACCAGCAAGGGGAGTTATGGGTGCTGCGATTGAAGCGCGACTATGTTTGGAGGGAACAAACACTAATAGCGAAAAACCAAGTTTTATTCAAACGTAAAGCAATCTTTATGTTTTACAAATTACATTTATTTCGTGAACAATATTATGTATGCGCAATGTGCCAAGAATGTAAGATAGTGTTTAATTATTACGAAAAACCTTTTTCTTAGCACCCCCTGTAGAGAGGCGCACGTCATTGTTATTCAATGCAGCCCTTGCGGGGCATGGAAAGGCGCGCTCGTAAACTCGTCTGCAACGACACGCCCCCTCACGTGTTCTGGTGTTTCGCACTTGCATGCGTTATGTGAATTATTGTGGTGAGAATTTGAGTTTTGGTGTTCGCGAAGTTGCGAGGTGCGTTTCATCGTTGGTGAACGTGTTGGCTGCGTTGTTCAACGGGCAACGGCACGACGCGGCTAACATTTCACGCCGAACGCTTTCCTCGGTACTCGCGGAAACGATGTGATGTTCCAAGGATGCAATAGCAACACGCGTATGCCTGGCGAGCCTTGTCTTCTAGATAAGACACCGGGGCAACGGTTCGGAGTAGTGTGCTTGGTGGATTTTCATGGATCAGTATTCCTGCTGCCCGGTTTCCTTCGTGAACACGCAGTGCCTACTTTATTTCCTGCTATCGGTGAGCAGATCGCTAAGTTATCTGTCGCGCTACAACTCGCATGTCTTGATACGTTGCACGTAAGGTAATTTATCGGAACCTAAGGCAAAACATAGTGCATGTAGTGTACGCACTTTTTGTACTTATTACGACATTTGTTGCGCATTGTGTAGGGTGTGATAAAATTGCGTTATTGTGACCATTGAATAAAACTGAAATATCATTATTTTGGCGTGACCAGGCGTCATTACTTCTCGTTAGAACTGAAGCACACATGCAATGCGCTCTTAAGTCCCCTGCGCATGCGCGAAGAACATCAGCAACGTTGCAAACATGAGAGGTACGCTGCTGTCTACTTTATTCACTCTATGGAACATGACAGGAACGCAGAATAAAAGCTCCAAAAATAAGGCTTCCTAGCAAAGCCAAGGCGAATTGAACGGCGGTACACTTAAACACCGCTGTTTAGTCACGGGTCGATATTAGTTTAGCTAGCGTTGGCTTCAAGCGCCCTCGCCAAGGGGTTGCCGGCTCGCCGTAGCACGAGCCCTTAGCGATAAGGGGCCTAAGAAAAATATTTTTTGAGGTCAAATTTCGCGCTAGTTACAAAATGACGTCACTTTTTACCGGATATTGCATCACATCCGCTTTATTTTTTGTTCCGCCGGAAGTGTTCCCTCCTCACACAGATGGCGCTAAGCCCCATGAGCAGCTGATGAGCCGCCATTTTCTGAACGTATGGGCTTCTATGGAAGCTTCGCTACGATTTACATTTACCTTGTGGGATCTGCGAATGTTTTTAAAAAAAATCTTCAACGCAAGCACAATGCTTGAACCTCGTCAAGGTATATTGCTGATTCATGACCGTTTAGAAGGATGACACGTTGGCGCCGTACGAAACGATGGCATTCGGTTGCGTCTGAGTATTGCCGGGCATTGCGGTTCATATATATTCCGCCCATGTTTCGTGTGCTTCTCAAACATTAGCACGCATTCCGGGCTTGGGCCTGCCCTTATGAAGGAAGTCTGAATCCGAAGGTCGTAATAGCGGCCTTTACCTAGAAATAAAAGGACGAAAAGTGAAGTTCTCACGATGTCCACGGTTCTTAAAAACTTACATGAACTTAAACTTACTATTTTATAAACTTATTCATATATATGTGTGTGTTTGTGCCCCACCAAGGTGGTCTAATGGTTATGGCGCTCGACTGCTGACCTGAAGGCCACGGAATCGAATCCCGACCACGGCGGCTGCATTTTTGATGGAGGCGAAAATGTTTTAGGCCTGTGTACCCCAGGTGGTCGAAATTTCCGGAGCCCTCCACTACGGCGTCTCTCATAATCATATCGTTGTTTTGGGACGTTAAACCCCAGCTATATATATATATAGCTTACTGTCCCAGCTTACTGTCCGTTGTCTACAAGCTATTCACAAAAGTAATTGCTAACAGAATTAATACGACATTAGAGTTTAATCAACCAAGGGACCAGGCAGGATTTCGTACAGGCTTCTCAACAATAGACCATATTCATACCATCAATCAGGTGATAGAGAAATGCGCGGAATACAACGAACCCCTATACATAGCCTTCATAGATTACGAGAAGGCATTTGATTCGGTGGAGACATCAGCAGTCATGCAAGCACTGCGGAATCAGGGCATCGACGAAGCCTATATAAACATAATGGAAGAAATCTACAGCGCATCCACAGCCACTATAGTCCTTCATAAAGAAAGCGACAGAATCCCAATAAAGAAGGGCGTACGACAGGGAGACACGATCTCCCCAATGCTATTCACCGCGTGTTTACAGGAGGTTTTCAGGGCCCTAGATTGGGAAGAATTAGGGATAAGAGTTAATGGAGAGTATCACAGTAACCTGCGCTTCGCTGATGACATTGCATTGATGAGTAACGCGGGAGACGAATTACAGCTCATGATTACTGAACTGGATACGGAAAGTAGAAGAGTAGGTCTGAAAATTAATATGCATAAAACTAAAGTAATGTGGAACAATCTTGGCAGAGAACAGCGCTTCGCGATAGGTGGCGAGACGCTGGAAGTTGTAAAGGAGTACGTCTACTTAGGACAGGTAGTAACCGCGGAGCCGAACCATGAGAGTGAAATAACTAGAAGAATAAGGATGGGATGGGGCTCATTCGGCAAGCATTATCAAATCATGAATGGTAGTCTACCACTATCTCTCAAGAGGAAGGTATATAACAGCTGCATCTTACCGGTACTTACCTACGGAGCAGAAACCTGGAGACTAACAAAGAGGGTTCAACTTAAATTGAGGACGACGCAGCGAGCGATGGAAAGGAAAATGATAGGTGTAACCTTAAGAGACAGGAAGAGAGCAGAGTGGGTCAGGGAACAAACAGGGATTAAGGATATCATAGTTGAAATTAAGAAGAAGAAATGGATATGGGCCGGCCACGTAGCACGTCGGCAGGATAACCGGTGGTCATTAAGGGTAACTGACTGGATTCCAAGAGAGGGCAAACGCGTGAGGGGAAGACAGAAAATTAGGTGGGTAGATGAGATTAAGAAGTTTGCAGGTATAACGTGGCAACAGAAAGCACAGGACCGGGTTGATTGGCGGAACATGGGAGAGGCCTTTGCCCTGCAGTGGGCGTAGACAGGCTGATGATGATGATGATGATGATGATATATATATATATATATATATATATATATATATATATATATATATATATATATATATATATCGCGTCCAATGGATTAAAAATGACGGCACAGTGTAACAATATATCCTCTGGCGAAGGCCAGTCCACCGGCCGTAGCTTTAGTTAATCAATTATCAGTTGTTTTTGTTTCTTCGATGCGCGTATCTTCATTTGCAAATATTTCTTCTGGGTCAGCGAGAATACTTCCGACTACATTTATTTATTATTTACTAATTATTTATTTAATTATTATTTATTTATTAATTAATTTATATCTTTGGAATTTCTGAGAAAAGTGATGACTAGATAAGCTATAACCAATGATTACTTCAGGGTAACAACACTGAGCTCCCATACACAAAAAAATAGTCGCACTTTTTCTGAAAAGGCAACGCATTCATAGCGACATAGATGTATTACACAACTGTACGAAGTAACGTTTCTACGCTGTGGGGTTCGCCGTCTACTCCAAAGAAATGGGCCGCTCGTCGACGTTGGGGTAACTCGAAAACCATTTATTAAGCAAGCTTTAAACCTGTTGAGACAACAAATGAAAATACATAAACGCAAACTTCCCCGAACACTTCCGTGCCGGTGCCGTTAACCTTGGCCCTGGCGGACCGCACGCCGCGCACAACGCGCACCTCAAGCAAGTTCGCCGACCATTCCCCTTTGGCCGCTCGCCGTGCCAGCTTATGAAGCATGTCTCGATCCGGGTGCAGCGCAGTGACATTCGCTGCTGGGTCTTATCACTTCTATCGCGGTCATGGGCGAGGGTGGTGATCGGGTTGTTATGAAGGGTTCCCCACAACGCTTACCGGGGGCACGTACCACAGCAATGATCCGCACACGATTACACATTTCCTATCACAACGGCAGCAACATGAAGGGCGCAGACGTGGCTTAGCTAACGCATCGCATTGCCTCTGCCGTCAAAGCGCCTCCAAAACCTTGATATCGCGTGACATCTGGCGTCAGTCTAACGGGAACACAACGCATACAATCCTTTATATGTAACTCCGCCTAGAAGCCACCACTTATTACATATAAGATAGGGCACACACGCCGCCTATGCGAAGAGCCGCGATGGAACGTAGTGAAAACTTCACGGCCGCGCTCACTAGAGGAGATGCACGCTTAACTGCACCCTTTCTTTCGGGGGTGCACGCACCAGAAATCCCAGGGCCCCCATTCCAATGTCCCGCACTCATGCATACTTCTTATCCTCCGCGCTGACATTCGTAATCATTACAGTGAAACCTCGGTGATACGATCACAGCTCATACGAAATTCCGGATGATACGAATTTTTCGTTGGTACCGGCCAAGGCCCATTGGCCTGCATTGTAATGGAGTACGGTTTTTGCGAATCGATTTTCACCCAGCGACGTTTGATACGAACGTACGCTCGCCCAGGTACGAAGAGGTGCTGTCCGCGCTGTCGCGGGAGACGCGCCAAGCACGTGCGAGCGCGGGAACGTAAGCGTGGGCATGCGCGCCGCCCCTCCATATCGTGAGAATCACGATTTAAGGAAAACACTTTTGTTACGGTCAGAATAAACCTTCAAGACGCGTCACGGCCTCCGAGATTGTGTGCGTGAATCTTTGAGGCTCTTATGTGCCTCCGTGTGCCTTCGCGTTTAGATCACAGATGACATTAACGGCATGCTTTTTTTTTCCTAACGCGTCGACGTGGGCTGCTTTCGTTGTGCTGTGTTTACACGTACCAGCCTCGTGCATCACACATCCTATGAAAGGTGGACGAGGACCGAAAGAAGGCGAGGACGGTCTTGGCGAAGGAGTCAGGCCTGACAACGTCAACACGCACGACCGCTGAGGTCGCACTTGTGCGGGCACGTCCATAAATCTCCCAAAAAACATCCCCAGCACCTCCGCGATACCAAAATCATAACACAGGACCGTGGTTCTCTAATTTTGTAGCCTTGATCCCTCGAGTCGAAGCGCTTCTTCTGTTACTTCCGCTGCAGTACTACGGTGTCATGCAAAAAAGCGTACTAAAATTTGGAAGGGGCTACTGCTGTCGTGGGTCACAACGCACCTGTTTCATTAATTGAATACGCGCGTACGGGCCGTATATTTACGAGTGCTGGTATGATTGCCGACATCTAAAGGGTTAACTGACAATCATTCAGGGTTCTTCCTGACGTTGCTGCGGCCCTGAAAAATAATAAATTATAATGTACGCCAGCTTTCTTTTGTCGCATGCTAATTTGCCATGCTTGCTGGTGATACTTATTTCGGGTGATACGAATATTTTTGGTGGTCCCGTGAGATTCGTATCACCGAGGTTTCACTGTATTAGCATACTCACTGTTGCTGTATCACACGCGGGAGGGCGGGTCCACCAGTTAGCTGTTGAGGCTCGTAAGCGTCATGTGGCTCATAGAGCGAAAAACTCGGGATCTGTCCCAAGTAAACGGCACCTAACTGTTCCTTCGCAGTGAAGCCATCTAACGCGCGCATCTCAACGGAACAGAGTGAAGCGAACAGTGCACTTGCTCTCGCGTTGGCGCAGCACCTGTTGCGTGAGTAGAATGAGGATGACCCAGCAACGCCACGTCCCCCCGCTCTCGAAAGCCTGTGTTATCCTCGCGCCACTTGTCCGCGCAAGTCTCATTTGCGTCCTAACTTCGTCTCCATAATCGCCATAGCGAAATTTAATGTATACATGGAAAACAAATGTGAACGGAAAAACGCAGGCGGTAGTGACTTTGCAACGCAAGATCATACGCCCATAAGCCGTTTGTCGTACCCACTAGCCTAAAGCAGCACCTCCCAAATAGCAGGACTGTTTACTGTTCTTCAGGAGCCGTGGGTGAGGAGGCTGACGCAATATCCTTGGCATTAGACACAACTGGAGTGGTGACTTGGCGGCCGCTCCGGAGATCCGCCATGCGTGAGTGCCTCACACCTTCCGTCAATATGTTAACGTGCGAACAGAAAGATTGTACGTGACTAGTGCGTAGTCAAATAGCATCATGTACTGATTGTATCCAGCTGAAACACACGATCAGCTTCTTCTTTGTTGGGTTAACGGCGCACCATTCGTTCGTTCACGCCTTGCTTCATTCAAAAACAGCTGACACACGCACTCGCGAAGCGTACAGCCCGCGGCTTAAATGTATGAGCGGAGGAAGGCAGCACAGCATCGCCCAGGAAGCACAGAAACAGCTTGGTTTCGATATATAACGTGCGCTTATAATGGTAGTGGTAAATCACATGGAGCTTTGTGCTGAATTGCAAGCTTGCGTGAGTTCTAGCACTCCGACTACAGTTCATTCTGGCCATCAAAGCCGCATATGTAAACATGTCGCCACGTGCTCAGTAAAAATGCGCATACGCGGATGATGCATAAAACGACACATTTAGTAAATACCTGTTATATCAGAGGAACGTGCGAAATAAATGAAAACTCGCGAACCCACCGTTTTGGAGTTTCACACTAATAACTGCACATCCAAAACGTCTATTGTAATAAACCATACACTCCTTGTGCTCCCTGCCTGAAATGGAAGGGGTGAAGAATAGAAGAATTGAAATTCTTGTCTGCGGTACTCACACATTTCTGTACATCAAGGTGAAAATTCTATAATGAAATGAAAAAAAAGCGGGCTGTTTGCATTAAGTCACGCTAAGGTTGGCACAGCGAAGCGCGGAGCCGTCGCCGCTCGCACTCCCTGTCGACCGACACGTCTAGCTTCGAGACGCGCGGCTTCTTCCTCTGGAGCACGCACTCTCTTAGAACGCCCCATGACTCCCTGGACACGATCGGGCGCAGCCACGCTATGCACTATAGGCTTTCTAAGCAACGTCGAGCGGCGCCACTGCTCTTATTGCAACTGGGGGCATCCACGGCCACAAGACTGCCGCCCCCACTCCCGCGCACGCGCGGAGCTCTCGGATTACAGCTGTGGTGCGTCACAATGTAACTATAACTGACTAACAGTGCTCTGGCCCGAATGAGTAGCGCATGCGCAAAAGTATCCTTGCCGCCGCCGCCGCCGCCGCTCGCAAATCCTGCGACAAACCGCTTTCGCGGGCATCGTTTACCCCCAATAACGCATAGCTCAGCCGCGCGAACGTCGCGCCCAAGCTTCAACTTGAGTTCTCAATAGAGCGGAGGTTGCACGCGATGTCTCCGTCAGTGGGCGTGGCTTAGCTGCAGCGCATGCGCGGCTTGGCCAGGTGGTGGGGTATCTGGTCGCCAGGCGGCGCGATGCTCGCTTTCTCTTTATTTCTATATTTTTTCCTCTCTCTCCATTTCTCTCTTTCTCTTTCGTTCATCTTATCTCTTTTCCTTTCTGCATTTCTTTCTCTCTATTTCTCTCTTTCTGATTCGCTCTGTGCTACACTTTACTCTCTTCCCTCCTTCTTTCCCTCCTGCTCATCATCAGATCTCTCCTCCCCATGCTCACTTTTCTTTCCTACCCCCATTGCTACACTATAGTATACAAGGCTATGCTATGCTCTCCTAGCGTGCCCAGGTAGTCGAGTGGTTAGGACGCTTGCCTTGGGATCGAGGGTTCGCGGGTTCGAATCCCGCCTCGTGAAGATTTCCTTTCCGGCGGGAATTTCTCTCTCTCTTGCTTTCTTTGTTACCTTTTTTTGTGTCACTGTTTCTGTATTTCTTTCTTTCTTTCTTTCTTTCTTTCTTTCTTCCCCTGTATTCGTTCTCTCACCCATCAGGGTTATTACAGGCCACGCTGCAGAGGTGAGTAGTGGGATTTGCCCAAATTCTGTGGCACATACCCGTTCATGATAATGATGGTTATCGGGTACGGCCACGCATTTTACGCCGAGCTAGAACAGCTTCGCTATTAAAAAATACAATCAGCACCCATCTGCTACCGGGGCAGTGGGGGAAAGCCAAGCTCGACGTGTTCTTGCGTGAAAAATTTAATTTTCCATCTCCTATTGGGACAGCGATTATATGGGCACTGTCGTCTCGGTGGGTTTTTGCCTCGGCGTGTATATATATATATATATATATATATATATATATATATATAATATATATATATATATATATATATATAGAACACACAAAGGAGTACACCCTCTACCACACAAATGGCGAGCTATATATATGAACCATTTACCGTTAGTGGTGGGCACTGAAGTGCTTCAGCGTGGCTGATGCTTATTCACTATCACCCGCCAGATGGAGCAAAGGGCCAAAGTGCGGGCTTTCAAGGGCTGCGCGCGTCCGGTCCTCTTGCTTGAACTACATGGTATGGCCAACCGTGCTCGCGCGCTTATGTGTTGGGATGGGCTCAACAGACGGCTCGTAGCTTCTTACGTGTTGTGCTTTCATCGCAAAGTTTGCGCTGAAGCTATAGACTAGACGAAGAACACTTCGCTCGCTGCAGCGGGCATGTTTGCTAAATCAGTCAGCTGCTATAGCTTCAACTGGTACAGCGCAACGCGGAAAATAAAGGAACGGTCGAGACGGGCAAAGGAGAGGGGACACAGCCCTGGGGAGCGAAAGCATAGCGCTCTGCCCTTTCGTTCGGCCGGTTCCAGCGTTTCTTCATTTTCTGCGATGCACTGTACTAGTTCGAATACGACAAGTGAACTCGCCCCGTCATCAACACTTGTCAAGCTCCTACAGTTTCTTCGTATTACATTACAATTTGTTGCTATAGTATTCATTGCTTCGCCATTGCGGCAAAACTGTCATTTTTTCTTGATCACTAATAAATTACATGGACATTCACACATTTATTGATTCACTGAATTAAACGGAAATAGGAGCACGAAAAGAAAGCCAAAGCAATATAAATGTCAGCACTTTCAAGCAGGCTGAAAAATTACGCCTCTGCAAAATAAAGAAACGATAACTTGCCAGTATCTTCCCACACAGAATGAAGAACTTGAAGAAATGCAGCCGACAGTTTCCATGGTACGTTCGCTGCGTCTGACTGGTAAGGCTGACGAGTGCTGGCTCTTACATCTATACACCAACACAGTATTGTGCCCGGCGATACTTAAGCATTTCAATCAGGCCTTCTCCGGGGAATGCCCGCACTGTGATCATCCGCTTGCGGATACTTTCCAGATGGTGTAGGCATGCCCATCTAATCCGGGGTTCCCCCCAATCACCCCCCTCCCCGAGGAAGCTGGGAGGCTTCCCTGCTCGGCTGCTCGGCCTTGGAGGGCCAAGGAGCCCTCGTGGCCAGGGCGCGTGCTGCCGTGGAAGCCACATGGGTCCCAGAATAGGGACTCCTCCTAGAGTTTGTACAGGGTCGGCCCTTAAGGCCTATCACTCGTACATAGTCCAAATAAATGTTTTGCACCACCGCCAACGCTGCGATGAATGCATGAATGTCGCTATTGGAAACTTGAACTTTGATTTGCTGCATTATGTACAGCGTGAGTGAAAACAGAATTCGCATTTGTGAAAAGAGCGGCGCGAGGGGAAATAAATTTAGTGTAAATTACTTATACATGCTTCTACCATATCGATATGAACGTACGCATTATTTCAGTTTCAACAGTTTACTAGATATCTGCCATGGGGTTTGTTGACTGGCTAGCCTTGAGTTAGTGTGCGCTGCTGTTCCTTTGGTGTGGACATACTTGACTCCTCGCTAGGCACTGTTGGCGAAAGGCGCATGCCTTTGTGTACGTGTCATCTGAGCTTAGGCGCGTTTGGTACCTTTAATAGTGCTTGAGCATCGGGCCTTTGGGCCCTCCTCTGCAGCACGTACAGGCCGAAACCTCTTTGAGGCGCGCGCCACATTACCATCCATCATACGAGCCACAGAATGACACAGAATGACGTATAAAAGTCGGCAAGACGGTGGCTCGGATGGAGGCTGCCCATGAGAAGAAGGCAGGTGATGCGACGCCGGTGGCTGTTGGATTCTGGGTTTCACAAGAGATGTGCATGGTGACGCGTCGCACGGAGCGTTTTCTCCTTGACAGGCGGCGGAGCGAGGGCAACCGAAGTATGGAGCGTCTATCAAAGCGAGTTTTTTTGTTTGTTTCCTGTTGGTAGCATTCGCTTGTTTGTTTGCCCTTCACGTCTATTTACCATGTCCTACGTTGCTCTTGCTTCGGTTGGTTTTACAGCGAAAGCTGTTATGAGATCATTTCACCGGCCGTGTTTGGCGCCGTAGTTGTCCGCCGCCGCCGCCGCCACAGGTGCCCGTAACCAGTATCGCTCGAAATAAGAAAAAAAACGAAATAAGAAAAAAATGCCAGGATGGAACGAGGTTCGAGCCTGGGCCCTCTGCGTGGGAGCCCAGCATTCAACCTCTGAGCCATGCCGGTGCTTGAAACTGCTTTGCAAAAAGGTCCCATACAGGCTTCATGTCGGGAAGGAACCACATTAGCATATGCAATATAGCGTGGTAGAAGAGTAAAATAAGCACCAAGCGTCGCACAACGCGAATTCTGTAACCAGGCGTCACACAATGCGAATTGTTGAGTAGGTTGTTGATTGCTTCTAACCCATTACAAAAGACTCTGCCATAATTCTTCATCGTCATCAGGCACAGCATCAACAAAGTGTGCAAAATGCCTGACATGGGTTTAGCAGGTACCAACGCTCTCCGTAGAATGACGAAAAATGGCACAGTGCCTGCTGCCCTACTTCTCAAAAACTACAATGATTTATAGCGTAGTGGGTTCCTCGCAAGTGCACTTGAATTGGTTGCCAAGGAAGCCCATAAGCGCATGATCCACTTCCTCGGGGTCTCAGTAAAATTACACTGATTTATAGCGTAGTGGGTTCCTCGCAAATGCACTTGTATTGGTTGCCAAGGAAGCCCATAAGCGCATGATCCATTTCCTCGGGGTCTCAGTAAAGTTCTTCGCGACTACCCCCCCCCCCCGCCCCGTCTCTCTCCCACGTCAACGTATGTTATACAGCATGACGGGAGAGGGAAATAGCGATCGGGCGTCACCCAATGCAAAAAACATAACTGGTGGGCCGTTTAAAGATTCCAACCCATTACAAAGTGCTGAGCCATAATTCTTCATCGTCATCAGTCGTCGCGTCAGCAAAGTGCACATAATGCCTTACAGACGTGTAGCTGGTGCCTCGCTTCTCCGCAGAATGACGAATAATGGCTTAGTAGGTGCTTCCTAAGTTCGCAAAAATTGTGATTTATGGCGTAGTGGGTACCTTTCTAGTGTACTTGTATTGTAGCCCTAAGAGAGCTTAACGGGCTCTAGAAACGCCGCTCTTCCATCTTTCGCTGTGACTGTGCTGCGGTTTCAGCGCAGGCCTGGCATTTTTTTTTTTTTTGAATATTGTGGAACACGCTGTATTTGCGTTAGTATGTCGGCTTCTGTTGTTGACTGAGAGAGACAAGTGGCTTACTTTCAAAACCCAAGTGCACGCCCGCGACCTCTTGCGCGAAGTTTCACTGGCGTTCCCCAAGATAGTGAGTGAAGGAACGAAATGGTTGCGACGGCGGTTGTTCGGATTAGAAATTAAAACGGCACTTGTTTCTTGCGTTGCTGGCTACGTTGTACCGGTTGCGGCTTACGGACACCCCTAAGTGAAGGCTGAGGCCCTCAAACTATTAATACTAGGGGTGTGCGAATATCAATTTTTTCGAATACGAATCGAATACGAATATCCACCTTCGAATATCGAATCGAATATCGAATATCAAAGAAAAAATGCCTCCACAGTAACAATATTTTATTTACCATGTAGCTATTTGAAAAAAAAAAATAACATTAACAGCCTGACTGGCAACACAACATACACTGCTATCTCCAGAACACAATGTCCAGGCTAGCACAATGCACATCACAACACAAGCAAATATCACGGCACAATGAAAGTAATGACTAGATGCTATCATGAAGAAATATTAGTTGCTCCACATGATCAGGCAGAAGGCGCTCCCTTCTAACGGAGCCAACCCCCCCCCCCCCTGCCACTGAAAAGGCACGCTCGCTTGGAACAGAATTGGCTGGTATAGGGACGTACATGGGCAAAGCTTTGCCAGACTGGAGTATCTGAAGGTGCCTACAGTCCGCCACCAGTCACATTGGACACTGTCTTTCTTCAGAATTGCTCCCGCATAGTGAACGAGTGGTAGTGCGGCACGTTACGGGGCCGCATAATATTGAAAATGTATGGTTACATGATCGCCAACAGCGCTGCACGTCGGAGATGCACCAGCAATAAATCATACGTATTGGGGTGCTCGTCGCAGGCAGATATCGTGCCTCCGCGTACTTACAATGTTTATCGCTCCTCTCGGCAACGTTTTTAGCTATACGAACGCAGCAGAAATGTGGAAGACGAGTTATTTTATTCTAAAAAGAGACAGGGCGTGCAAACACGGACACAAAATGATGATTGAAGCATGGCATATCGAGAATAGTGGTAGCGCATGCGTGAGCCAACCGTCGATTAACTTGCATAAAGATGAACTCAAATGCCTTAACAGTTATCTTCTACGTAGACCGCCACGCGTGCCGGATTGATAGGTTCGCCGGTTGCATGGGCATGCGCAGATAAGTTTTCGTGCCTTCTTTCTTTTCAGCCGTTGTGCGTCTCTTCAGTTGTTAGTCGGCGTTTGTGGTGTCCTGATCTCTTTCTTGTGTCCGTGTTTGCACGCCCTGTCTCTTTTTAGAATGAATACGTACCAACTAGCTCAACTCTCTGTTATTCTAAGAGTTATTTTATGCATGATAACCGAATCGCATATTCGAATTTTTCGAAAATTCGAAGTTATCGAATATTCGAAACAATTCGAATACACGATTTTCGAATCGAATACGAATATTTCGAATGTAATATTCGACGAATATTTGAAACTCTCGAATATTCGCACACCCCTAATTAATACCGTTTGGAAGTTCGACATAACTTTGCGGATCCTCAATGCGGACCTGGTGAAACAAGTTTTCAGAGAAGTGCTTCTCTTGCAGAGGATGTGCAGCATTAGCAGCGTCACGAAGCTGGTATTCGCGTGTTTGACGTCCTATAGGTGGAGCCACGCGTCTTACAACATGGTGTCCACCCAACTTGATTATCACGGCTAGCCGTGCTTCTGCAGTTAGCTGAAAACTCGCAGCCACTGTCGCTTCTTTTCTTTCTTTCTTTCTTTCTTTCTTTCTTTCTTTCTTTCTTTCTTTCTTTCTTTCTTTCTTTCTTTCTTTCTTTCTTTCTTTCCTTCTTTCTTTCTTTCTTTCTTTCTTTCTTTCTTTTCTTTCTGTGTTTTTTTATGCTGTACCTGCCACCTCCTGACACGATGACAGCACTGAACCCCTTATCTACCGTGGCTGTCTTCTCCTATGTCGGCGACAGGAAGCGGCGCCTATAAGAAGGCGAAACTGTTGGCAGTGCCCGATTTGAAATTGCGGTGCAATTATTTACACGCCGCTTAAACCGACCCATCATTATAAGACGGCGTCACAGAATGGCGAGAACAATGATCATGCTCCAGAAACGCCGCTCGCGAGAAATGACGTCCGCTGGCGGCGGTAATCGAGATGGTGCTTCCCCTTCGGGACGCATGCATCGTCTCTGTTCACGCAGCGCAAAAATTTTGACACATCAGAAGAGAAGGGACGAGGACGGGCGCTATCACAAGGAAAACACATAAAAGATTTTTGCGCCACGTGAACATAGATTACGCAGCACCAACAAGTCAAACTTCACACTACTGCAAAGGCATGTCGACCTATGGAACACGCGATAGACCCCTGGAGTGGCATTACCTTGATTAGCGACAAGCATACATTCTTTTCGCTGGGTATCAAACTTTGCGATGAAGCACATGTGAAACCTGTAAGTAAATAAAAGAAGTGTTCAGTGCGTTGTTAATTTTGAGCCTGTGCGAAATATGTGCATTACTTATCCGCCGCTATTATGTATAGCCGATGGAAGAAGAGTGATGCCTTGGTCGCAAACTGTGCTTTGTCCACTTTACATATAACGTTCGTACTCTCACTTGTGTTATATGTCCAGATGTTCTCTGTCGTATCTACGAACTGAAATGAGCGTAAACAGGAAATCAGTCACTGCTATTTTAAACAGGATTCGTACTCTAAACACCACCTTGCTGTGATGGCAATTCATCAGTGTATTGGGCAGAGGATACACTAGTCAAAATCGTTTACCATAAAAAAGTAGCTGAAATAGGCGGGGGACCCATTCAAAGAAATCTTCAGGTGTCAATCGTCACATTAAATTAGAAGTCTTAAAAAACTTGTCTGTACTTCGAAAACTTGTCTACCTGGGCATCTAAACAGCGTAAGCTAACAAGAACTTTGCTGTGCATGCGTGCCATAACAAAACGCTGACCGCAGATGTCTAAGTTAGACCTGTCATATTGCCAAGAATGTGGCTCTACGTAGCCTCTGACACATAGCCGAACATCGTAGTCAAATCGGTCAATGGCTTTATAAACGTCACGTCGATTACACAGATTATAATTTTCGAAAAGGAAAAACACATTCATATGATTTCATGGGTTCACAGGAGGTTCGCTCCCGCAGCAAACTGAACATCTTGGCGCACCACAGTAAATAATTATGAATAGCGCTAGATTGTGAGAAGGAGTAAATAAAGAAAGAACACTAGCGCTCTGCTTATGTTCCTGCCTTCTCAGGTTCTTGCGCTGATTGTCACCCTTCTAATTGAAGAACGTGCGACAAAAAGACTGCTGGCAAAAACAGTGCTCTGCATAGAGTCCAAGCTAACCCGGCTCAAGAATTTAAAAGTACACGTGCTGAGGTACAACGATGCCACGCACCGTGTTTTATTGGCCTGCGTGGTCAACGAATGAATATTTTGGGAAGCCCTAATCTTCAAATTCCGAAACACGTTGCTTAAATCACTAATTATGCACTTTGTAGCGAAGAAGAGGAGAAGACGACGGAGCAAACAAGCCAGAGTGTTAAGGCGAAAGCCGTATTTATTTATTTATTTATTTATTTATTTATTTATTTATTTATTTATTTGTCTGGTACATACTGCAGGCCTACATGGGCCCAGGCAGAAGAGGTAAAATTACAAGAGAAAAGAAAGAATTCCGAAAGGCGAAAAATAAACAAACACTAACATCTCAGTTGCAAAGTTAATGTATAAAAAATTGATCAGGCCAATCGAGTCGACTGATTTAATCAATGATAATGGTACTGCGCACCATTCGTCAATGGTACGAGGAAAAACAGAAAATTTGAACGTGTTCTTGTTTGATATGGAGCTAAGGATGCAGGGTGAAAATGCCTGGTTAGTCTTCATTCCAAAAAGATAGGCCGTGCAAACACGGACAAAAGAAAAGTGAGGAAACCACAAACGCCGACCTACAACTCTTAGTCTTGTTGTGAACAGGCGTAGATATGGAACAGCAAGGAAAGAGAGTTTGTTATTTTAGATGCGAAAGCATCTTATGCTCCGGGCTGTGTCCGTTCTGCGGCGTCAGCATCTCCCACCTCCTCGTGCGAGCGCGCGAAGGTGGGAGGAGGTGGCGTGAGTACTGCCTCCGCTTCGTTTCTCCTCTCCCGTTTCTCTCTCTTCGCCACAGCTGTGCGCTCGTGTTTAATGCGGCGCGCGCTCGCTCTCGTTGCACTCTCCTTGGCAACGGCGCTATGGACGCTCGCGAAGCTGAACGTAAACGGCAACGCCGGCAAGCGTTGCACTCTCCTTCGTAACGGCGCTATGGACCCTCGCGAAGCTGAAGGGAAACGGCAACGCCGGCAGGCGAATCTCGAAGCTGCGAGGCTGCGAAAGCGCGCGTTCGCTGTGCTTCCGTCATTCTCTCTCTGTGCAACGGTGTGTGAAACGCCATGTACAACGTCAACGTCGGCGCTAGTTGCAGCGGCAGCGCCACCGCCGCGGAGCAGTAGAAGGCTCAGGAAGCCGAACGTAAACGTCAGCGTCGGCAACCGGTAATTCAAACTCCTCGCCAACCACGGTCTCATAAGTCACATAAGAGAAATGAAAACTTGAAGCGCACCCCCGCGATGCCTTCGCATCCCACCATGGTTGCCCGTAGAGGGAGAAGATGTGTAATTTTCTTAGGAGCAAAAGAAACTTAAGCCTTAGTATTTTTCGTCGTAATTTTAAAGTTTGTATTCCACGAGTATGCATGATGGCTGTTGGTGAGTGGATGTTAGGGAATTTAGAAAAAATAAATCTGGCAGCGTTGAGCTGAACCCTTTGAAGCGCATTATTCTTATGGCTAGTGTGGAGATCTCAGACGGTGCATGAGTATTCAAATTTATGCCTAAGGAGTTCTTTATACTCCTGAAGTTTAGTTTCTGAGGGCGCCTGCTTTAGTTCGTGTACAAAGTTTGCGAAAAGAAGAAGCACATATGTTAGCGATATGAGAAGATATGTCTGATGAGCCAAGATGTTTTCGAGATTTCATGACACCTGACGATACATAGCGAGAACGTGTCGGCGGCGTCGGCAGCGACGTGAGGGATACGAAAAAACAAATGAAATTCGGTCAAAAGTCACGGGATAGTCAAGTGATTCTGTGTGTGCCATCGGTGTATCAAAATCATATGGACTCAGTATAACAATACGGCTCTATGACGTCACAGATCGCCAGTTTTTGCGACATCATCATGACGTCACGACAAGTCGTCACATATGACGCCATCGAACGACACCGTCGCTTGGTCAAAGATGGGTGTGAGGTGCGGAATGTTTCCAGTGGATCAGATGCCGAAGGCAGTGCAAATCCACTCTAAGCGCAGCAAGCTTTCATGCGGAGAGGTATGTTCAATAAAATAGACTCAGGCGAAAAGGGAAGGAGAAAAACATCACAGTGTCGATTAAGGGCTAAGGAATGAATGCGATAGCAACAGATTGTAATGCTATACGAAGTAAGGCTAGCAGCTAACCCTTTTGGATAGGATCTCGCGTAACTCAATAAAACGCTGCTTTAGGAGAATACGGCCACTCCAGGGCCCGACGTGGGTTTCGTGCTGCCAATTCTCTAAACGCGAACTAACCGGTGAGAGCACAGCAAGTTTATGAGCCGTCTCCTAATACTTGTCGAGATAGCGCGCGAGCCAGCGACCGTGCCCTTGGAGCGTTGCAGCCCCCTACCCCCTCCACTCCCTCGGCGTCCCTTGATGCTCCTTACGAAAGACGCACGTAGCGTTTCCTCTCTGCTTCATGAGCAATCAACGGCAGGCCACGCACGTGGGATGATTATTGCATGCGTCTTCTGTGCGACGGGGACGGCCGGCTCATTTCATCTCCGCCTCAGCAGCTCCAGCGCTCGCAAGCTTTTGCTCGCGGGTACAATACACGTCGCGGGGCATTATGTTATCAATTCGGACTTTGCACGAAAAATGACGGCGATGGCGTTGGCAAAATCCCGCCGATTTAGTCCATATAATTGCTATCGGAATAATAAGAAGACGCCTTTTGCCATCCAGTTGTCTTAGGCAAATAGATAAAGGACCGCGTCACGTTTCTGTAGCCACACGACACGAGCCTAGGTCTTGCCCCGATGTTGGCGGCTTTACACTCGGCGTTCTTTGACGATCGCCCTTGATGTTCCGAGTCGTGCACGTGTCAGTAAATCACGTAGCACTTGGTGAAGCTGCAAGGTATCACTAGCAGCCACTTACGGCTATCAATCGAGTAGCGAAATGAGAACCTTCACAATAGAGATTTCTCGAGTTGTGAAGCTGATGGATCACTCGGGAAGCCAAAGTGTTGCACACATGCTTGCGTAGCTCTGACTGCGCTTCAGCTAAGTCAGTGGCGACAAAGAAGTTGAAGAAGCTTCAGTGTCACCGCTGACTTCGTCAGCTTCAGTGATGACTAGTTTCTTCGGATTTTGTGAAGAAGCAATTTCTGCGCTAAAAAAATGTGGGCAGATTGCATCAAGTCACGCAAAGCTTGGCACGGCGAAGCAAGGACCCGTCACCGCTCGTACTCCCCGTCGACCAGCGCGTCTAGCTTCTAGACTCGCGGCTTCCTCCTCGGGAGTACGTAGCCAGGCTGTGCACTATAGAGCGGAAGTTGCGCGCCATGTCTCCGTCGGTGGGCGTGGCTGAGCTACTGCGCATGCGCGGCTTTTTCAGACGGTGCTGTATCCCGTCGCTAGATGGCGCGATCCTTGCTTCCACTTTCATTCTATCTTATTTTCTCTTTCTACTCCTTTTCCTCTCTTTCGTTGATCTTCTCTCTGTCTCTCTGCATTTCTTTTTCGGTATTACTGTTTCTCATTCTTTCTGTGCAACGCTTTACTCTCTCCCCTCCTCCTCACCCTCACATCTCTCCTCCTTACGCTCATTTCCCTTTCCCACCGCACTTGCTATACTATGCTATACAAGGTTATGCTATACTCGGCTAGCGCTCTTGGATAGCCGAGTGGTTCGGACGCTCGCCTTCGCATCGCGGGTACGCGGCTTCGAATTCAGCCTCGTGAAAACTTTTTTCCGCAGGAATTTTTCTACTCTCTGTCTCTCTCTATATCTGTACTTGTTCTCAGGTAGCCGCACATGCCCGTCATGATGATGATAGTGTTCTGCGATCGACTCGCAAGGAACGATTTGCTAAACAGCTTCGCTATTAAAAAGTTCGTAGTATGGAACACCAACTAGCTTGACCCAACGACCTGCTCTGACGGAGAAGGTGTGTGAGATGCAAGCCGCGAGCGGGACAGTGCATCGCCGCCCGTGTGCTTCAGATTGCATCGGAACGCTACATAGTAAATGCAGTGTTCTTGAAGGCGAAGCTCCCAATGACCGAGGTGTTCTAATCAATCTTTTAGCGATGAGAGCCAACATAGGTGCATTGGCCCGGGACAACTTAGAAAGGGCAGCCATAAACGTACGTTCGTTCAAAATCTAGACAAAGCCGATGTTTTGGCGGAGCACTCTTTCTCAGCGACAGAACAATTAAACTCGGCTGGCTTGAGAGTTCGACTTGCGTAAGAAGCCGCGTATTTTTCGTATCCTGGTTTTGCCTGAGCGGATACTGCACCAAGGCTGATATCCATGGCTCCAGTGTGGATAATCGTAGGGGCATTAGGTTCAATGTGACCAAGTTAAAAGGAAGATGTTTTATGGTGTACGTATCCTCATTCGATCTCGCCCTTTTTTTTCACGTTCCATTCTCTCGTCACTATACTACGCATTTGTTCATTTGCATATCAACTACTGAATATTTACATGGGATAAAACTTGCAATATTCGCTTTGCAGCGTTACAAACTGATCAAAACAAAGTAATTATAATACTAAGTTCTAGCTCATATGACACCAATTCCAAACAATTATTCTACACCTATATAGTACTTTAGAGCTCACGATATAGTTGAATTCAATCTAACCATCTGGTTAGTTAATTATACAGTAGAACCCCGCTGGACCGTAAAAAAAGAACATAAGAGCCCAGAAACGGGAAAAAAAATGAAAAATTAGTGGTGATAAGCACACAACTTCATCTCAAACCTTTCACTTGAAGAAATCGTGCAGCGTCGCCCGACCCATTTTCTCACGCCCGATCAGTACAGGACGTCTCTCAAGCACCTGCAGTGCCATGCGGCTTTTGGCGTCGTCACTAGGCGCAAACATACGCAACAAGTCCCGTGCCATGACGGCTGATGAAGCCGTTGGCTCCGGCAACTGCTTTGGCACCTGCTCTACCTTCTCAATTTCGTCTTCACTGACGCACGCATCGGTATTCTCGGCCAGGACATCATCGACGAACAAAATCGCGCGGATGGCGCAAACAGGATGACTCCACGTAAACAGGACGACTTCGGGCAACAAAAAATAATCTCGAAGTTCGTACCTTTGTTGAATGCATCAAGCCAAACGCGTCGTAGGCGCCCTGTTTAGATAAAAATGTAGATCTCGAAGGCTGTGTTTCTGGTGGCGGGGCTTGAAAATGCATGATAGATGTTGCCCTCTGGCGGCCAATTCTATTGTCAAACCACCACGTGAAAATCCATCACGTGAAAAGCTGGCATGGCCGCCTGGGCCGCCTCGAAAGCCGGTTCGCAACGTGCAAGGCCGGAATGGTCCCACAGCTGCGTCGTAATAGTGGGCTTCCCAGTGCATTGCATCCAATGGGATATATGCCTGGGGCCGGCCGAAGACGACGTAACAGCCCGGAAAATGCATCACTCGGGAACGCAATGGTCGATTTATACTGTATCAGTAATGAATTCCCCATTACCATCATCCCGTCTTCTTCCCTTCTTAACTCTAACAATACTAGATTTGCTTTTCACACACACAAAAAAAAAATCTTCATCTTGCCAAAAATCCGCACTAACTCCGGTAATGAAATCGCTCATTTTAGCGTATTTTTCATATAGAATTCACTGCCATCCGTCTTAAAATCAATGATACTAAGCTCATTTGCGAAAGAATTAAGAAATTTCCTCAATGACTGATATAACATTACATAAGATTTCTTTTACATAACTGCTAAAGTAAACTCACATTTTTATATAGTCTAGTATGCAAATCTTCTCTTTTAGCTATTGGTGAATACATCACGTGTTTCCATGTTTTTATATTATGTGTCTGAACTGTGCATGCTCACTTATCTCAAGATGGAAATCGTCATTTTCCTCCCTTCCAGTCGATGCTATACTACGTCCAATTTTCTTTAATGTTTACCGTGTACAGGAGGTCCCAACTTAGTATCTGACTCTGGGACCTCCTCCTGTGTTCTGATTTTAGATTTTGCTAAAGCCTTTGACTGCGTGCCACACTCACGTTTATTCTCGAAATTATCAGCTCTCTGTCTGGATTCTTTACCATTAGGATGGCTTCGTAAGTTTCTTTCTTTCCGTCAGCAGTTTACATAATCAAAATTTTTACCTCCTCTCTCTGGGACGTAACATCAGGTGTGCCTCAGGGCAGTGTCCTTGGTCCTTTATTGTTCCTAATATACACTAACGATTTACCCACATACATATCTTCTAACCTTCACGCATATCACGCCGCTTGCATAATCAATATAGCATTAAAAGGCATAAGTGGACGAACTAACGCTTTCAATTCATAAGCACTTGCCCGAGCCATTGTTCTATGGAATGATCTTCCCAACAGTATTGCATCTCTCAGTAACCATATATCATTTCTTGATCTATTGCATAAGCATTTCTTGAAATACCAACATGTCGGCACCATTATTTTATTATTATTAGAAGTAGCGAAATCTTCCTGCAATTTTTCTTTTGCGAGTATGTGTGATTGGCGAACATTTTTCTTTCATGGAAGAAGAAATGATGTTCCTCTTCGTTAAAATGCTGCGCACTATATATATATATATATATATATGAGTCTGTATTGTTTGCTCTTTTTTGCCGCGTTTAAAAAAATAAAATGGAGGGAAAAAGAACAAAAATGTTTTCTTTAACTGCACTGTACCCTTCTTTTTTTATTTGCTTCCGTGTAATTATTAATGTATTTTTCTCTGATATTTGCTTTGTACTGGCTGCCTTACTGAATGCCCTATTAGGCACTGTAAGGTGCCATGAATTAATGAAAAAATAAATAACTAACTTGATATTACTGTAGCTAAATCTGATTTTGACTATCAAGTATTGAAGGCAACGTTAGTAAGCGCCGTAGCGTCAAAAAAAGATTCGTCGGACATTCGTGGCCAAGACTTCAGGTAGTCAGAAGATTGCTAAGAGAAGCGATGATAAAACCAAACTCCCTCAATAATCGTCGGAGATACGAGCAGTGCCCAATGAAATTTCGGAGCGTCCTCATGGAACACTTGCGTCGGAAGAACGCCTTCCTTGCCGACGACGAGGCCCACTATCGCCAGCTGGCGCGCATCAAGAGAGAGAGAGAAGACAAAGTCCGGCAGGTTAATCAGATATTCGCGTGCGGTTTGCTACAGTGGCACCAATTGTTTACGCTCAGTTGAAGGCGAGCAGATGTGCGGCACAGCAGTATACCAGGAACAGGAATAAGGGGAGTAGAAAAAATTTCGAAAAACGAGAACAATGTCGCCATGTTAGCAGAGGCAGACAGTGTGCTTGCAGCCGGGAATGATGTTATCGATAGTCCGTGCGACTGTGGCTGAAGAGTTGCACAATACGGGGGCCATGAGGTTAAATTGACGCAGCCAATCAGTAGTGACTAAATCAGTCTTCGAATGATCGGTGTCGGCCACCGGCAGAGGCCACTGACCCGAGCGTACATCTAGAGAGCTATTCTGTCCCTTGCAAGCAACGGAGAGCACCATAAATGCTCGGAAACGGGTGCACATCCTTTCTTGTTATCTCACTGGGGAGGTGATAGTCAGCATAAGTTCCCGTGCATCCATTAATTTTGTGCAGAAGTACGGCAGGATATCACCAGAGGCTCTGGAACGCCGCGCTTAAGCGTGTCATCGACTTGCTCGTTGATAATATGCTGTTCAGCATAGGTTCAGCAACTCGGTACGGTTGTTGGCGTAAAAAGGTCGTTGCAAGATCACGTCGCGACATCGATAAGTGCATAAGATCGCGCGCTGTCTTGTGCATGACCATTCTACAGCTCAATGCGAGATTTTTTGCAGCTATCCTTTCTTGCGATGTGGTTTTCTGTGCTTCAAAACTTCTATGTCAGAACGCGAAAGACGTTGCGAACTGAGCTCCCGCCCGCTCTTCGGCCTGGCGTGATAGCATCGCACTCAAGGGAGGTTTTAGGGACGAAGCTCCTTAAGGCGGCACCCGTTCGTCCCTCGTAGTCGTAGTAGTGCGTAACCAGTCGCAACGCTAGTACCAGATCTTGACCTCCAAGGTGGTGCCGGTGGGAGATTTTTCCTGTGCGTTGTTGAACAATAAAAAATTCGCAGCGTGCGCGTTAACTAAAAGCCGAATTCTTCTGTCTCTCATTCCCCATTAGCAGCCATTGGCATGTTCCAGTAGGAAACGTTAGTAGAAGTAGAAGTGTAAGTGTTAGCTAAAAGCCGACTTCTTCTGTCTCTCATTCCCATTAGCAGCCATTGTTTACCTCCAAGGTAGTGCCTGGTGAGATTTCTCCTGTGCGTGATTAAACAATAAAAATTTTGTTCAAAACGCCGTTGATTGATGAAATAAACCAACGAAAGACGCCAGATGTTTTCTAAAAGCAAAACGAAAGAACGCCAGATGTTTCTAAAGCAAAACGAAAAGACGCCAGCTGCTTAACGAAAGACGCCAGATGTTTTCTAAAGCAATGGTTTTCTAAACAATGAAAATTCACAGCGTACACGTAAAATTAAAGTGAGCTGCAAGTCGTCATAACTCTCATCGAACCTTTAGTATAAATGCGCCCGATCTCACGTCGGTGATGATGTACTGGGCAGAATTCACGGAAGATTCACGGTTTACCGATGAACCTCCGCAGCTTCGCCCACTCATCATCGTTCACTCCGTGGATATGCTTTGATTTTTTCTTAGTGCTCCGTGTTAGACGGCAAGAGAGCCGCGACAAACATAGAAGGCAGTAGAGCAGCTGTTCGCCGCTTCGATCAAAAAGTCGCGTAACACTGTCACAGTCACACTCGTGCGGTGCTTAGGCCGACTATCGTAAGTGCTCGGTGGAAGGAAGAAATATAAATCAGTTGTTTTTCTTCTGCGCAGCACAATGCAATACAGAATTTTTAAAAGGCACGCCGCCGACGCTGAATCTGAAAGCGATGTACTGCAAGAAAGTGCTCGCTCGTTAACAATAATGTGTTGACTGCGCATACACAAACGAATCACCGCAATGCTGCTCATCTGTAGTGTTACCTAATAGTTTAATCTTGTCAAAGTTTCAGGATTTTCAAGTAAGGCAATGAGTGTATTTAGTTTTTTTAAAACAACTTTTAAAAGCACTGTACTATCACGCCAGATTTGCCAGTTCCGCGTATAATAGGCGCATTTGGGCTTCCTTTTTCGCCGAGTCGCTTGTACAATTTTCCAGTCACTTGTCGCGTTTTTTTGCGCTTATTTGCATTTGTCCAGCAAATATAATTATTATTGTAACCATCAAGTTCACCAATAACGCGTATGTCGATGACTTTGAGTAGTTGAGTGCTGAAGTCAAACATATGTCGATGGAACCAACAAGTAACGTTAATGATGCACTGGCCAACGTGCATTCAACCTAACAGAGACTACCCTGCAGACAATGTTAAAAAGTAAACACGTACTTTCGTGCATTGTTGGGCATTATTTTCGCTCTAGAGAATAATTAAAGTGATTTTTTAAAACTTTGCTTTGTGTTTGAATGACATTTCGTTTATAATTAAAAATATTTTCAAGAATGGGCGGCTTCATTAAATTTCCGCTGTTTTTGGGCTTCTTCGCGAAAGTCGCGACACTTTTCATGGGCTTGTTTCGTGATCATCATTTGCTTGTTGGCTCGGTAGCATCTGGTAACTCTGCATTACGCGCCCACTTCGCGTCCTTGTTAGCGTTTTTCAGCACAACTTCTTAACGCCGAAAAAATAATTAGGAATGATACAGCGAGGTGGATGCAACTGGTATACCCATGTTTAATTTCGTACGCAATTTACCGTGCTCTCCTAGACAGTGTTGCATTTAGTCGGCGATAACGGTAATAGTTCTCAGTATTCCGTAAATGAGTGCGGACACAAAAATTCAGTTCGCGTAAGGCGCTTGCGAAGAAAGCATTGTTCGTTGACACGATATTGACATACCACTGCGCCGTTCTTTAGTTAGTTTCGTTCATTGTGTGGTCTATCCATATTCTTTACAAAAAGTGCATCTTGGCTCGTGAAGTACGACATACGTACTATGTCAAGCAAATACGTACTATGCCAAGAGGCCTTCAAATCATGAATTTTATTTATGAGCATTAACCTTGAATAACAATTTCAGGCATGCATTTGCCGTACCTTTGATAAGAGTCTCATTAGTGTTCTAGAAATTATTCTAGAGAGTCGCTGAACAGGTCAATACTATCTGAAAACTGTAACTTTGTGAGATAATCTTCGATAATATTTTCTCTTAGCCATTCGTAGTGTCAATGCTACATTACTTGGGAATCGCACAGTGTGATGTCTACTGCGTGACCATATTGTCGCTTGGTGCTCTCTATTTTGCGCCGGAAAATAAGAGATGTTGTGGAGTCTTCACATGTAAGCATCACATGCAATCGCTAGTGATTCCCTGAAATTTCCAAATATTCAATTTCTATCGCCGTAAGAGTGTACTGTGTACTCTGCGCATTATTTACTTCACATTGAGCCTTACAACCGCTGCTATGCTACACGCGAACAAAAAGCATTTTCGTAATGTAAGTGGGTGCTGTCCTCTTTTTATTTCATTTTTTTCTGAAAGCGGTCTTCTAAAATGTCTATTAAACGAAACCAAAGTTTGTTTCGAATGAGCTGTATACAAAGCACCCCACCGGTAGATAATACAGAAGAGCCGCACAGCTCGTGATTGACCTTCGCACGGGTTTGTTAGAGACAAACATTCGTTAGAGAACTTACATTCATTGCTTAAAATAGATATTTCAGTTGTAAAGAGGTGATACATTACAGTTCTTATATTCCAGGTTTTCCTTTTCAGCGATGGCAATTTGCACTCCAACATAACTATAGTTGCGGTAAGCAGAAGAGACACAAGAAGCTGTCTTGCCATTTTTTGAAGTCACGGCAGTACATCCGACATGAAATTGAACTATAGTGGATTTCCGAAGCGACTGCTTATTTTCACTGGAAATGATTGCTCACAGCGCACGACTGCAGCGCTCCAAGCACAGAAAGGTACGGAGTACATGTGCCTGGCACACACAAAGTGCGTCGCTTTAAATTCTTTTGTGCATTGTCATAGTGCAGCTTGTTTTCCCTTTTTTCTGAGGCTTGCGTTTTTTTGAAAATTGTGACATGCAAAGATATTGCATTTCATTAGCAATATTCGCAGACGAATATTCCGCAAAGTAATAAACTTGGTGCGACGACGGTGCTGCTAATATCCTTCGAGAGCTGGAGAAATTTCGGAAACAAAGTAACTTATCTCAAATAACCAGCTAAATAGATTTTACCAGTTGCGTAATCAGGGTGTGCAGCACCGGGCCCATGCCCCCCCTTCTTTTCCCCCTTGAATTTTTGTCTCCCACGGGGTACGGACCACAAAATGACACTCGACCAAACAATGACCCCCGGACCCCATGTTTGATCGAGGGCGCCCCCCCCCCTCCCCCCGAGACACAGTTCTGCCTTCGCCACTGTATTGTGCAGACGCTTGATATATTAGCACTGATAGTTGGGCGAGTTGGTAAGGGTTCATGATTATGAGACGGTGCAACGAAAAGACACGAGACACTGCCGATGAAACACTGACGTTGTCTTCGTGTCTTCTTCATCGTCGATGTTTCGTGCCTTTTCGTGGCGCCGTTTCATAATCTTGATTTATAATTAAGGCGAAAGTCATGACGAATCCAAGGAATCACGAGGAAGCCCATGTTATAGAGAGCTTCGAGGTGTACAGGCAAACATCCAGAATTGAGCTGTTTTTCTTATTTATTTACACAGAGGCTGTCATAGTCAGCAGTCTTTTTCCTGCATTGTAAATTTGCGTACAGCGCAGAGAAAGGCGAAAGGACACTGAGAACGACAAAGACTAGCGCTGACCTCAAACTGACATCTTTATGTTTACTTTTATTGTGCACGGAACAAAGAAGGACGGAAAAGAACGACGCAGACGTAGCGCCTACTTTTCCGCCCGTGTTCATTAAGTCCGCTGTAAAGGTGAACATGGATTACCAACATGCCCAAGCATACGTGCTTTCAGGGGATATTTTTCATTTCGAAGAAACGAGCATAAATAACTACTTACAAGAAAGTTAGTGAATGCCCCAAGCCAAAACACTATAGCCGATATCAGTGTGACCATTATCAAACAAAATTCAGCGAAACACAACCATCATCGAAACACGAACAAGAGTTAATGCACGATTTCAAGAACGCTAGTTCTTTGCCTGTTAATGTACCTAATCGCTTGCTGAGTTGCCTTCCGTAATTGCTGCTCCTACAATGTGATTCTTGTGTTATCACTGCAACGTCTAGCTAAGATACGGGTCCCATCGAAGAAGGTACACCAGCCGCATTGCGCGCAGTAGGCACCACTAAACCCTTCTCGCCCTTGACCAGCAAATGAGAAGGCGATGCGCACGGGGCCCGATTACGTTATCGCGTTCTACTCCTGAAGGCGAAGCTCAAGCGTCCTCCAAGTTTTCTTATTTCCCTTTCCCAAGAAGCGTATATATTCGTACCTACGAAATAAACGCTCATGTTGATAGCCAGCGCCAACTCCTGTCAGTCTTTCTTGTCCCGTTCGCCCGCGCTGTTTCCTGTTATGAAGTATTGCCATACTACGCTAGCACCATTGACGGGTAGTCGATTAGCGGACATTCGTCTTATACCCTTGTTACACAGGCAGCCTAAACCGCGGTTACGCTAACCGCGGTTACGTTAACCGCGGTTCGCTGATGTTACACGGCACACGAAACCGCGGTTATGCCGCTAACCGCGGTTTTAAGAAACCGAGCTTGGCAACCTCGGTTAGGCAGATAACCGAGAAAATGGCGGCGCCCACCACCGATGAGTGCATGCTGGCGAGCGCGCGTGAAAAACGAACGAACTGGACGACACGGACCACGGAAAGCCTGATAAGGTTGTGGGAAAATCATTTGCGTGATCTGCGGAGCACGTCACGCAATGCAAAGGTGTACGCGGCAATTACAGCCGAGTTAAACGCCGAACTTCCGCCCGACGCAGACCAATTGACGCCAAAGCATAATTATACGTTTGAAGAACATTATGCAAGAAATAAGTGGCATATTTGTAAACAAAACGTCGCTCTATTGATTAGTGCGTCAGTTAGTTTGTTCTACGCCTGATGGCGTTAGCCACCTTAACCGAGTAAAGCCCCTTGATCTTGGGAAAGTACCGCCATTCATTGTACTCGCCGCCGCGCGCGCGTCCTCCTCTCTCCCTCCTTGCCCCTTTAGCGTCCTCCCGTTCTCCGCCGCTTTTCCGCGCCAACGATTGGTCTCCTTCGCCGTTGCCCTCGGAGACGCGTGGATCTTGAGTTTTGCTGATATTTTTCTTTTTCGCTCGCGCCATTTTACGCCGGGGCTCCGCGTAGCGAACGTTGCGCGCGCTTTCTTTTCTGTGCCTTGTGTAGGCGCTATGCCGTGCTGTTGCGCCTATAACTGCAATAACGAGAGCGCAAAACGGGTATGCACTTTTTACGATTCCCCAAGGTAAGCGTGGTGGCTTGCGCAAGAAGAAGTGGCTGCAAAACATCGACCAAAGAAACTTCGTTGCGACAAAGAACAGCGTTCTTTGCGAGGTAAGACGCCTGTCCTATTGCTCGTATCAAAGCATCGCCGAATGCTACATTTTAACGCGATAGCGTTAAAGAGCTCGTATCGCAGAAATTCCGTCGTCGGCGTCGGCACCGTTGGTTGTGAGCGAAAAATCATCATCTTGTCCGTGACCGAAAAATCGAAAAAAGCTGCAAATAAAATAAATAATAAAAATGTTGGGTTCGAGTGAGAATCGAACCCAGGTCGCCTGCGTGGCAAGCAGGTGTTCTACCACACAGCCATGCCTCTGCTTGGAGCTGCACTGAAAGTAACTTTAATGCTTCCCAAAAATACGCGTCCTGTATACAGGTGTCACAGTACGAGATGTAATATGGCAGTAATATTGCGTGGCACAAGCGTACATTGCCATCGGGCGTCACACCACGTCAATATCATAACGACTTGGTGGTTTAAAGACAGCCACCCATTACAAAAGGCACACACATTACTGCGCGTATTCCCTTAAGACCACGTAGTGGGTGCATCGCAGCTTCGAAAAAGGTTCTCGAGCATAATTGCTCCTGGTTTAAGGCATGCTACCCATTACATATGCACACACCTTATTGCGCGCATTCTGTTGAACACTCGTAGTGTTCGAAATGCGCACTAGGGGCCGGATATTGCTATCGCGTTCAACTCTTAAAGGCGAAGCTTAAGCGTCCCCCAATTTTTAAATATCGTTCCGGCCTGCTCATCAACGTCTTTTTTTCCTAGGCTATTTGCACGTTGCTAAAAAATTGGGTTGTCCTCAATATGCTGATTATTCAGCTGAGAGTCCATCACCTCGCACGTCGGCAACTGTTATTCAGTCTAAAGTGCACAACTATAGGATCCGCTTTCCGCTGCGAACAATTACGCGCGATGATACAGCTTCTCGATCGCGCTTGTCGTGATTGTTAGATTCCGTTTATTGTGAACGTTTGGTGTAAAAAGCAAACGAATGGACGAATAGAGATGACACCTACTGGCGCTGGTTCCCAAATGAAGGATTTTTTTTTTTTTTTTGGGGGGGGGGGGAGAGAATTCTCAGATAAAAATCGTGACACAAATGCGATCAGTCGCAAGAACAAAATAAACACAAGCACAACGCACAAAAAAAAATAACATTCTTATAGCGGTATTGTTAGTGTGCCTCGATGTGTGCGCAACAAAACGCGCATCAAGGCACCCTAGGTATTGTAGATGAGCAGCGCCACCTAGCTAACATTGATTTTTTTCTATTACGTCAGCTCAGCTTGCTTTTGAATTTGAATGCCACGCACGCATGACTGGGATACGATTACAATTTGGTTTTCTCGCGGAGAAGACGTGAAGGGGGTGTTATACTGATCGCGCTCGCTTGCTGTCGATATCGGCTTCGAGCCAGGGGCCAAAACTTCTCGCTCTGATAGCAAATGGCTTCAAATCACCCTTCCGCGGTTTTGTGGAGAGCTTCTTTCTGTTCATGTAACACGAACCAAAATCATCGCAACGATGTGTTGTGACATTCGTACGGAGTGTCTGCTCTCACAGATAAACCTAGTGCTAGTTTCTTTGACACGAACGCCAAAAGACTATTCTGAAAAATCTTTCTCCGGCGCTTCTGTTATTGCGGTAGATGAGTTACTGTTGGCGCCGCTTGATCGTACTGACACTGCGCAAGCGTCTTGTTCAGTTTGGAGACCACCGCGCATGTCTACTTTCACGTCAGACAACACACGGATGGACAATGTATTATCCACGAAGTCATTTCAAGATGCCACGCTGTCAGTACCTTTGATACACATGCACGCACAGGAAAGAGACAAAAAATCCAGACACAGGCGGATATGGCGCAAGCTAAATTATATCAGATCTTGTAAATGTAAAGCGTGTTATCATGTGGCAGAAAAAACGGCTGCATGATGGAACGCTGCATAAAGCTCCTTTTAAATTAGCATGCCCCATTTACACGGCTTTCGAAAGAAACTAATAATTTTTTAATAAACGTTCATTTCAGTGCTCTCGATCTTGCTATCACCATTTTTCAAAGTTTTCTTCAGCACCGGGGCGCGAAAGTGGCCCGACATCACGCGCCTCCATTGATCTCTACGGCGCGCCCGCGGGAGCGCCGGCGAAAAATGGTGCCGTGCGCAGCGCGCGCCGGCGGCGGGCGAGGAGAATCGAGGAGGAAACGCGCGCGCGGAGGAGAGTGTCGTTACTTTCCTAGATCAAGGGGCTTTATAACCGAGGATGCTTTCGCGCTGTGTAACATCGGCGAACCGTGGTTGGCGCTAACCGCTGTTCAACGCGGTCAACCGTGGTTGGTCGTAACCGCGCTTGCTTTGCCTGTGTAACATGGGCATTACTTGCAGACTAGTGAGGCTTTGACGTATGGACATGCTAGACAGCGATGGCGCAAAGGTATGCGCAAATGCACTGATACACGAAGAGCGACGTTACTTACAGAATATTTGCAAGAACTATAGCGGCTGACGCGACGGTGGTTAGCTCGCGAAGTTCAATGCCTCCGTGTTCTTTTAAGTACTATTCGTCTTATTCGTACCCTTACATGACACCCAGACGGGTGAAGCACCGACCCGATTTTGTTCACGAGGCTGTCCAATAACATCATTTTGTCTGGTACTTAGGGTCCTTCTATTTGGACCTTTACTGGCACCTGCAATGTAACATAAACAAAATAAAAAAAAATGTTGCAGTGGCTTAGCTTGGCTATGCCAGGATAACGTAGCGTTAGCAAGGGTTCAGCTGATTATTTTTAGCTTTCCTGATTGTCTAGGATTAGCTTGATTATCATGCTTACTGCTGCTCCAATGACACACACACGGTATATGTATTATGTGGCACATATATATTTATTTTGCCAGGCAAATACTTCGGAATCCTATGAGTTAAGCTCCTCCGCTTTTCTGCGCCGTTGAGCAGCATTTGCGCTGTCCTCCATGGCTAAACCACACTGGCAAACGCTAGTCAGAGGCGCTGTCAAGCGGCTCCAGCGCAGTGTCAGACGGCCACTGCACAGCGAAGGCGAATAGATGCGCGCGCGCCGGCGCCAATACGCCTGTCACGGCTACGTCACTCCTCCGGAAAGCGCAGACCGGCGGCGGCGGCGGAGTGCGCCGGAGGTGCCGGCTCCGGTGCGTGACATCACTGATCCTCGCGCATGCGCAGCACGGCTCTTCAGGAGCCACGCGAAACTGGCTCGGCTATGCCAGTGTAGCTGACGCTACAAAAGGTTGCAGCCACATCAAGCCGTGTCCGCACTAACCAATTCATGAGCAGAACTTCTTCTTCTTTGCCACAGGACTTTACAAAAGCTTTCGCCTTTACTCTGTCTCATTTAGTGATGGTGCTGTCTTCTTTGTGCCACTGTTCGCGTGAATTTTCATTGCGATAGCAATTATGTGGACACTCTCGGCGGTTTTTTGCCGTCGCCTTCATGTCCCGGATATGTATATGTATATATAAGTAAAAGCCAAAAAAAGTTCAGAAGAAAAAAGATTCCGAAGCGCTCGACCGGGGGCTCGAACCTGTGACCCCTTGCTCTGGAGCTAGCTGCCTTAGACAATTACACCATGCCTTAGTCGTTGTGCAGGGCACTAACGGCAAAATACAAACGAGCGCGGCGTTGGGTTAAACGCACCGGGCGCCACACGTGGCGAAATTAAAATATGCGAGAAGCGGGCCATGCTGCGTCGTTGCCCGCGCTGCGTTTTCGTCGTATCGCTGGCGACCCACGCTAGTTTTTCATTTTGGGGTTGTAGCACCACGCCACTCGTGACCAGTCGGCCAGGGAAAAAGAAGAGCGTCCCGTGGCTCGTGGTTGCGCGAGCTAGTGGGAACGCTTTGGCTCTTGTAAACTTATGCCACAGGAGGAAAAAAACGAGACGGCTGAACCAGAAGACCAGCATATATGTTACAACGCGACCAGAATTACTGCGCAAACGCCCAAGATACACACGAAGAAAAGAAATGTACGACACAAGCGCTGACCATCAACTACTTTATTCTTTTATACGCCACTTGATATATAAGCCCAAGGGAAGCTTACCGCACATGCGCACAAAACAATAGCTCTCAACAAAAACGCGTAAGATGATAGTGTATTAGATACGCGAAGGTATGAAATTATATTCACATGGGTGCAGGGATAAAGAAGTAAGAAGGACAAAGAAGTGCGTTTGCGCTGTAATTTTAGCCTCAGGAATCTGTACCAACCAGACCCAAATGAAGTTTTAATCGACGCGCCACAGGGAACGCGAGCCCTGACTTCGCGTGCCACGTCCAAGCCCCTTCATTATTATCTTCTCTTGAGGTCGCGCGCTCTGCGGTTTTGTTTGCCGCCCAAAGGAAGGCGCTGCAGGGTCTTGGAATAACGCGTGCGCAAGAGTCCGAGAGTGGCTTGCGTTCTGCGCACGTGTCCTGGCACCTCGAAATCTCTTGGGTCCCCAATTCTAAAACTGTCTAGTGTCTCACCGGAGTTGGGATGTGCGCCTTCGATTTCTACTTTGGCATACAGGGCGTGGTCCACCGTGCTCGCACGATTATCTCTTGAGGAGGAGTTTTGTACGTTTTGTGCTTTCACCGCAAAGTTTGCGTTGAAGATATAGACCGCACGAAGGTCCCTTCGCTCGCTGCAGCGGCCGCGTTTGCGAAAGGAGTGATCTACTAGCTAGAAGAGCCAAAGTAGGGGTTAGTTCAAGTAACAACTGTGACAGTTCGCGCTCGTCCTCTGTATACCTGTGCTTTCTTTTCGTGCCTCCTTCCTTGTGTTTGAGCAGCGAGATGCAAGTGTCCGGTTGTGAGAGTTGTTAGTTCGCACTCGCCTTGTGTGTTTTCTTTTCCTGCGTTCTTTGTGCTTGAGCAGCGCGCAGCAAGTTTCTAGCTGCTTTCCGTTCTTTCTGCTTTCGCATTCATTGCATTCATTTCGCATTCTTCCTGCTTTCGCATTTATTCATTCCTTGCTTTCGCATTCATTGCTTCGCCCTTGAGGCGAAACTGTGACTTTTTTTTCGCTATAGTGACAGGCAACCGCTCAGAGCAGGAATAGGGATAATTCCTACTAATGGAAACATTGCCTCTCATATCGGCTAAAACGAGCCCTGTTTTCACACCAAAGTGTTTTATGCCGGGGTCCACCAAGACTTCACTGATATCATTTCCGTCACGGATGTGACGTCGTGAAATGCTAGCGAACAGATGACAAAGAAAGGCTAATAGAAAGACTAATAGAGATGTTAATGCATGCGCCTTTACAAATGCGCCTTATATACTTCCCACCTCCTGCCTTTCACGGTGACCTTGGTTCGCGTGGGGCGGCGTCGCCGTCTTGGAGAGATCAAGTGAAGTACTGCATCATGACACTAACGACACTCGGTATTCTCACTCGGTATTCTCAGCGCACCGGAGGCTGGCTCCCCATTTGATTCCAACTTTGTTTCGTTTCATAACATTTTCTGTGAGCTCTTCCTTGCAGTGAGAGACACGCCAGTGGGCTGCAGCTACGAGGTCGGCCTCTCGCGTTCCTGAAGCGCTGTGTGGTACTGTATGCATGAGCAGAGGTGTAGGTTACCGGATTGCTGGAGAGCGCACACCTTGCCGTTACTCGCCTCAAATGACGACGCTTTTCGTGAGCGCATATCGAGTAAGAGTGATCATGTGCTTCTTGGTACCATCTTTGCGCGGGATTCACCATACACTGTGTCCGGGTTTATGTTAACTTCTTCAGCTACCAACAAAGGTTTAGTAATGATCACTGACGTTAGTCGCCCGGATTAAGATGTGCCACTAGGATCTACGTAGGTGCGTCCACATCAAACGGTGCTATAACCGCCAAACGCGAACAGACACTGTGCAGGCCCTTATTTATCAACGTAGTACAATGAATACTCAACTACTTTTGCAAAGACACGTTTGACTTTCGTGTTATACCGATTCCTATGACGGAGGGATCAACCATGTTATTTTTTTCCTTATACACGGATATATAATTTGATTTCTTCGCTAAAGTTGTGGTAAATGACTTTTGGCTGCCCCACTCGGCAAAAAAGGGAAGATGCATAAGAAGCCAATCACGTTGTCTTTTACTGGTGTACGTGGTTAATGGTCTGTATACTAGTGCTGAAATGCAGTACACTTCATAAGAATGGAAGCTTGAGCGAGTTGGTATGCGTTCATCATTTACTTCGTCGTCGTTTCAGTGAGCGCTGTTTCAACCAAGATGAATGCAGTAGACTTTTTTCCTTATAATATTTTCTAAGCAGAACGTTGAGCATTATGAACTGCTTGCGAGGAGGGCTATCGCCATCGCTATTCATTCTCAGCGTTGCTGGAAGAGGGACTGTAACTTCTTTAGTGGTGTCTCAGATCGAGGAATTCTGTTTACAAAGTAGCAACGCGCTTTTCGGAATCCAGCGTTCCAGGTTTAACCAGTAATGAGGGGGGGGAGGGGGCTTTTTGTTGCGCCGTAAAAAAGTGGGTCTATAAAAAAATCGGTTGTCAGTCCCCTTAACAACGACACTTGTGTATGCACTCAAGTGGTTTTCTGATTCAAAACATTGAGCATGCTTTTCAGTGACCAAAAATTTACATTTTCATAACATATGTAATCCCAAAATTACTCGTAGTCGATAAGATGACTTAAGGAACTTCAGCAAGGAATCAGCCCATAGATTCAGATGCAGGATGTGACACGAAGTTGTAGTGTTTATTTTCGCAATATTTGTTGGCAGGAGTCCTTGTATACTACTTTGTACAGCAGTCGCTTCTGCGACGCAACATAATGAAAATATTCCAAACATTTTCTATCGAGATGGCGAACAGAAACATTCCACACACGGACCTCGTAATGTTTATCTGAAAAAGAAAACATTAACTTGCCTTAGCTTTTTTGGCGGCTGGCACAAAAATTTGAGCTTCTAGAAATATCTAGCACGGCTGTCATAACTTTCACTTGATAAGATTTCCTGGCTTTAGCCGACGTTTTATTCATTTTATTCCGTCGTTTTATTCAGCGACTAACCTTTCATATAATATGCACGCTGTTTTGAATGGCTGAAATATATTCGCGTAGCCTTTATTTTATGGCAAGCTCAGAGCTAATCAGAGCTCATATGAACATTATCGAAGTAAATTTACGGTATGCTCTCACGATGCTTTCCTCGCAAATGAACGCATCGATGTTGAAAATATCTGAGATAAGTTGTCCTCTTTTGACTGGTAACTTTTAGCTTACCCACGTAGACTCTCTAGTTTGGTTAGAATTCATAACGACATGGTGTAGCGCTGATTGTCTGGGGCAGACAGGATGACAGACACACATCACTATCTTTCTTAGAAATTCAGTGTTTCGTGTTTGTAATCTTCCTTGTCCCTGGCCAGTCCCACTGAATGTGTTCTTGTGATGCATAAAAGACGTTATTATACAAAAACAGCATTTGCCCGGTCGCTGCCTTCGTCACTTGCAGTGAAGCAGACATAAAACTAAAATATATTTATTTGTACCATTAAATACAGAAAATTTGCGTTTCCATAATTTCGTCACTAATTCAAGATTGCGTCAAAGTTCACGTTTGCGCGGCCGGGCTACGGTTTTAGAAAGTACTAGAAACACGGAGCACAATCTGTGGGTGGAAGGCTCCCAACGAAGGCCCGCGCACCTGTAGTTTGCGTACATGAGGAGTGTTTGTGCAGTGTGCAATGATTACTTTTATCTGAAGAGCGTATGACCCCGCTGAAGAGGTCAATGTGGGGGCGCTGGCGGCCGCCAGGGAGAAGAGGACGCCAAAGAGGCGCTAGGGAGAAGAGGCGCTCGAGCTCGGCGGAAGAGTGGGCGGTTGGCACCTGGGGCTGGGGCAATAAAAGTGTTTCCTCTTCTGGCTACGCGTGACAAATTGCGCCTCTGCCACAATGGGGCCCAACGTGATCCCCCCGGGACGGATGGATCCCAAGTGGGCACGACTGCTCCAGGCACTTACAATGGTTCGACGCGACGACCGTCGGTTTCCTCGAGGCCACGGGAGTCCCGACTGGCGGGCCGTGGCCGGCGGGGCAACTACGCACGCTGGCGCCTGCTGGCGACTACAGGATAGAGCACGAGAGTCGCAACAACGCTGCTGAGGCAGATCCCATGCCTTCTGAGACTGCCGAGGAGGACATTGAGGAGAACGCGGGCGGCGCTGCTGACGCGGAGAACGTGTGTGACAAGGCGGAACCTGACGACGGCAAGGAGCGTTGGGAGGGCACCGAGGTGCACGAGGAGATGGTTGAAAAAGAGGTCGGTGAGTCTCGGCATTGCGAACAGGAGGCAGAGCCGCAGCATGGTGATGAAATGGCCCGGAAGTCCCTGGATCGTCAAGAGGAGGTCGTTGAAGAGGGTTGTAGGCTTTTGCCACAGGAGAGAAGGAAAGAGACGGCTGAACTCGAATCGACGCCAGCGGGGAACGCGAGCCGTGGCTTCACGTGCGACGCTGTCTCGTTTATTCGCTGCCCAAAGGACGGTGCCACTGGATAAATCCGAAGAGAACGCAGGATATGAAGGCGGCGCTGAAAGCTAGGAAGGAGCAGCTGACGGCAAAGCCGAGGACAAAGAAGACGGGACCACGCAGGATGGAGGCATCAGCGGCGATACAGCCGCACATGCAGAACGTAACCCCAGCGAGGACGGTGAGAAGAACAGAGGTGAGGAAGAGAAGAAAGAAAAGAAGGAGGCGGGCAGTAAGGAGGAGGACACAGGCGTTGGCGGAAGTGGGCCGACCGAAGAGAAAGACGAGGGCAACAATTTCGTTAATTTCGTTAACAACAGTTTCGTCATGCAGCAAAATGAGAAAGCCGAGTTGCATGTCAAGGATGCGTTAGTCAGCGAGAAGGGGCTGCAGAATGAAGCCACTGCTTCCGGTGCATCCTCCAGGCAAATCAAGACTCATCCAGGGCTGCTCGAAGGCGCCAGACGTGGCGCGTACCTCGAGCAACGCCTGCCATGTCCGCGAAGAGCAGCAGCTATGACGACAGTGACCGAGAACAGCGGAAACGACCGGAAAAGGATGACAGCAGCAGCCAGAGAGAGGCTAATGTGCCCAATGCTGCTCAGCGAAGAAGGGCGGGACGAGAGAGGTCCTAGGAGGTCTATGAAGTACGAACGACGCACGCCGTGAGACGACACCGACCGAGAAGCAAGGGGTCGTCGGCGACGACAAGGTTGTTCTTGTTTTGGTTCTTCTTAACCTTTACGTTATAGAAAAGAGCGGCCACAATTGCACGCGCATAGTGCACATGGACAGCGGTACATTTTCCTTATTATTCTTAGGCTGTCACGGACTATAGGCGATAACATCACCGTTAAACACAAGCTAACACCACCTCTTATAAAAAGTATAGTTTGCATCCTATAGTTCCCATCACGGTGCTCCATCTCTCTCCTACTATGAAGGGCCAGCAGGTCGCCTTTATAGAGAAGACCGTATTGATTTATCCCGTTGCTAGCAAAGTACTCCCGTAAACCATGTGGAAACATGAGATCACTCACCCTTCACTACAGGACGTCCCCTTCCACAATGCGCATGCCTTAGCAGCCCCATCAACCGGCTGAATTACGTTCTGCACATCTAGCATTCTGTTTAAGTGAACCTCAGGTGAATGTGCTTCTAAGCTAGGTTCACAAAAGTGAGTAACTTATTCACTGTGCCACTAACATGGCACAATTCTGATTTGCTCATCCGGTCATCTTACACAGTAACATTTTATGGAGCTTCCACTTGATATACCTAAACAAAATATCTGAACAAAACAAAGTATACCAAAACAAATATACCTAAACAAATATCGCTGTAAACCTTCGGGTGCACCTGCACGTTGCACTCAAAGAAAGCATCGTTCTTGGCACGTCTGTCACACTCACAGTCTTATTAAGCATGCATGCAAGAGGAACACCCACGTTCCCCAGACCACTCGAAGTGACGCTTTACGCACATGACGTACGTCACAGGCCCGTAGCCAGGAATTTTTTTCGGGGGGGCCCACTTCCTGAAAACCTTGACTATTTCAGCGAAACACTTATTTTCATTATTTATTTTTGGTAAAAACACCTACTTCACCAAAAGTTCGGGGAGGGGGCGGCCCCTAGCCCCACCCCCATGCCAGATACCATCTTCTCCCAACGGAAGCAGCAACCTACTCACTCATAGCGTACATTCTCCGTCTTGCAAGGACACCATCACATAGTTTCTGTGTTATAACAACAATCACGTGCTAGTTTTTCGCTACGTCTCACCATTGGCCTGGAGAGTAAACAAACTGTTCAAACGCCTCAGGCAAGGTGTCTCTACTTTGGTGTTTCAGCGAGTCTAATGCGCACCTGATTATTCATCAAGTAAGGAAATAATTATATCTGGCTTTGTAGCAGACGACACTGCTCTTGTACAAAATGAAACATGCAGAAACTGCATGCGGATTTCTACAGAAGCTTGGGAATCTATGGGTTGCCTACCACGTCAGCAGCCGCTCTTGTAGTTCCAGCAGATCTGACCACGAATAAAGAAAAAATAAAATAGGCAACCACGGATATAGCGGCAGAACACGAAAATAACAGTGCCCAACTATGCTTCCGACCAACCGGCTAAAAATGTCATTTTGTTCCGTGACCCATAACGACCTCTTCAATGCATCAAATCTGCTTTACGTCACCGCACATATTAGGACGATATCCAGTGTTAAACAATCATAATCGCATCCGGAAAAATTTGGCTGTATCATCGACCGCTGGCTCTGGGGATATGTTGGCGTTCACCGTAATGTCCTGCTAGCTAAGAAGGCTAGCCCATCTTACAACAGTGCTACCCAAACTAAATCAATTCTACTAGCGGGTATGGGAACAGCAGGACAGCCGTTTCATTTCGTGCGGTATGGGAACAGCCGTTTCATTTCGTGCACAATTACTGAAGCTTTCTGCAGTTTTACAAGCGTCTTATTTGTTTGTTAACACAATAGCTGGTAACAAAAGAGGGTTACACAGTCGCCGTCACGGCTGCAAACGGCGCTGCCTAAAACTCCCAGGAATAGACAAACATGAATACTCAATAAACGGGATGTGGAAAGCGATCGCCAATGTAGCTCAATCGGTAGAGCATCAGACGCGCTCTCCGAAGGTTTTCCGTTCGGTCCCTGCCTGCGGAATGTAAATGTTTCATGCACTTGAATTATTTTCCATTTATGTCGTAATCGCTATACAACAGTTATAACTTCGCCTTGAAACGATGCGCATATGGTACCAGAAAACGTATTGGTCATGGTTCCGAGTGGTTTTGAGCAGTGGCGGCAGCCAGCTGGTGCAGTTTGGTGCAGCTTGACCTTGTGATAGGCCGCGGAAACATGTGAGGCCTTATGCTAGTGAAACATACGCACCGCCAGAGATGGAAGACACCAAAAACATTCCGCATGTGCCATCATGACTTTCATACTGTTGTTGTTCGGTGTCGGTGAAGATTATCTCTAGGGAAAGAAGAAAAACGTGTCAAGTGTTATGACCAAATGTAGGTACTATCACTGACAGGATCAAATGCTTCAATTATAATGTTTTCCAGCCCCACCTTGTCTCCTGCACGGCTGTGAACCCTGCTTGTAACAACCACTGCTTGCAACAACCAAATTAGTACTAAATGGGTTAGGAGAACGGATGTACATTCTGAGAAAAAGAGTAAAAAGAGGGTCACGGCACCGTGACCATCTTCGGGTATCCATTTGACCCCTTTTGGAAGGTAGAAGGAGAAAAAGAGAGTTAGCACTTCTTCAGGAGTCATGACACTCTCGTGAAGAACGTTTCGGTTGCCTTCCGTGATGAAGGCGCCCCCGTATACGCCGTACAATTGAGTAACTTAGAATAGTTGTGGAGTCGCCTAACGCTTCAGTGGGCGTCATTTGGCCCCCGTAAGAGTGTTACCGGTAAGAGTCGTCTGATTCCCTCATACGTGGTAATGCGATCCTTCCGATAAGAGTCATTCCACTCTTCCTAGAGGGTGAGGGTACTCTCCCAGAGCGCGCCGACTCCGACCCACCAATAGAGTCACTGTGCCTCTTAAAGGGACACTAAAGAGAAACAATGAGTTGGTTTAGATTGACAAAGTGTGCTCGGAGAACTCTTGTGCAGTTTATTTCACCACCATAGGTTTGTTATTAGAGGAGAAAACCAAGTTCAAAGTTTCATTTTTAAATTTCGCGCCGAACTTTGTAATTCGTGACGTAAGAGACTTCAAAGATCATTTAACGTATTTTGGCGCCGCTGGCTCGACGAAATTTCCACAAACTCGTTATGTCAAGTCTCTGGCCCCCTCAGAGGAAAATGTACTTCGATTTAACCGATTAGGAACTACGTAGGCCCAAGCTGGCGCCGTCAAAAATATGTGACGTCATGGCAAATGGTGCGGGAATTCCTAGGTGGCGTCGCCACCTGTATTTTCTTTCTGCGCGTTTTCTCGCCTATTAAGCGTCTTCGCGCAGAAAGCGTGGTGTTTTTGGTATCGTAGAAGACTACTTTACTAATGCGAGAAAAATCGTTTTGCTCTTTAGGGTCCCCTTTAAGGAAAGTCGTATACGTGGCAAGTCAGAACTCTCCGAAAAGAGTCACGTATACTCTTTTTTTTTTGCTTAGAGTGTGTTCGAATTCTAAGATAACACGAAGATTGCTGCTTCACATGCTTTTGAGCAAGCTAAGTAACAAAGAATGTTGGATTAATTGTCCTGATGCCTCTTGTGTGACATGCAGTTTACTAGTTACTTGCACATAATTGCTGTTACTTCAACCGCTGAAGCATGGCGTTATGTACTGTCCCACATTTTCTAGCTTTAAGCGTTTTCGCGCTAGTAGCTACATGTTCCCAGCTTTCCACAAGGCTCTTCATTGAAATCTCAGTTTGGGCAGATTATTCCTATTTGCTTCTTTGGTAGCGTAGCTATAGAGCTACGTGAAAAAGCCACGTCAAAACAAGTGTTGAAGATTGGGCGAGTTGGTTCGTCGTACTTGAAATGGTATAGCGCATTACGGGGAAGAAGAAACGGCCTAGCAGACCGACACAAGAGGACATAGCGCTCTGTCCTCTTGTGTCGGTCTGCTAGGCCGTTTCTTCTTCCCCGTAATGCGCTATACCATTTCAAGCACGTCAAAACGTTTTAATGATTTCATTGCTGGTGCCATTTCACAATCGTATAAATTATTTAACGCGATAGCGTTAAAGAGCTCGTATCACAGAAATTCCGCCGTCGGCGTCGGGGCCGTTGCTTGTGAGCGAAAAATCATCTTGTCCGTGACCGAAAAATCGAAAAAGCTGCAAATAAAATAAATAATAAAAATGTTCGGGTCCGAGTGAGAATCGAACCCAGGCCGTCTGCGTGGCAAGCAGGTGTTCTACCACACAGCCACGCCTCTTTTTTTTTTTTTTCTTTCATGGTATTTATTCAACATAGGATATCACTTGAAAGCAATTGAATACAGACAAAGAACTAATATGTTGATTATGCTCTTATCGCAACACAATGACGAACAGAAGGCACTACAGAATTCGCAATCACCTCTATAGCGGATACATCACATAACTGATTTTTCAATTGTGTGCTAGAACAGCGGTAAGGATAAGCACCTCACCAATGCCGTATACCATTCTGGTTGATATTCCATTTGCTCGTAGACATCTCTTAGCTGAGTGACCAACCTAATGAAGTGGGCTGTTGAGGAAACTATCGGCTCTGCGTTTCTCTGCAACATGCGCGTCTTCCACAGGCTATGCATTCCAATGAGGAGAAACATGTCGAATGGTACGTCATTACAACTCGCTGGCAAGAGATATCGCACGGAATGGGAATTTAGCACAAAGTCTTTTTGAAGAGTTCGTTGGAGCACATCCCAAAATAAGATTGCATCTCTGCAGTCTATAAAACAATGTTCAATTGTTTCTGGCACATCACACAGAGGACAATCAACGGACGACACAAAAATGTCTCTTGAACGAAGCCAAGTCTTCACAGGCAAAGTCTCTGAATGTAATTTAAAAAAGAACGTTTTTGTCGATGGTGTCAGCGGCATTTTACGTATTCGATCTAAGACATCATGTCCTGGCAGTCCCAAGTATTTTGCACGATAAAGTGGTGGCGGAAACAGCATCGCTATTAAATCTCTGTAAAGATTTTTGCGTGATACACAGTACAAATATTCATTTGAAAACCTAACTGTTAAAAAACGAACAGAGAAATAAACTTCTCGCATAAATCCCCATAAACATGGTCGTGGAGAAGAATCGGATGAAACTACTAGATCAGGTAGCACATTAACCAGGTTTACCTGCAAGAATGCTCGAATAATAGGGTGAGAAGCGTCGCGGAAAAAGAAGTAGCGAGATACAATTTGCCACACGTACAGATGTACTAGACCTAGCCCACCTGCACTAACTGGTCTGAATAGATTGTCTCGTCTCATGGATTCATATGTTGATGACCATATAAATGTTGCAAATTTACGATGAAAGCTCTGAATATGCGCTCTAGCACAATGCAGCACTTGTAGTACATAGAAAAGTTTTGTAGCCAAAAACTTGTTGCACGTTTCCGCTTTACCGAAAATTGAAAGGTTATGTGGTATAAAAGATTTAGCATAACGCTCAAGGCCTGCCACCCTATCTTTCCAGTACTGTGCGCTTGACTTGTGTGCACTTAGTGGAACACCAAGATATTTTGGTGGCACCACAGACCACTCAATACCGGCAAACTGATCAGGTGTAGATCCCCATGACCCAAACCACAAACCTGAACTCTTAGAATAGTTTACCTGTGCGCCTGAGACGCTACCAAATTGCTCTACTGCATCAACAATCCTTTCAATACTGGGTTTGTCAGTACAAAAAAAGGCAATGTCATCTGCATATGCTAAAACTTTAACTTCATTCTCTAGCAGTCTGAAGCCATGAATATTGTGAGACTGAATAATATGCAAGCACATCGGTTCTAAGTATAGAGAAAAAAGGAGCGGCGACATAGGACATCCCTGCTTAACAGAAGAGCTGATAGATATAGGCTGCGAGAGATGACCGTTCACTATTAGGCGGGTAGAGCAATTATTATAACAAAGTTTCACTCCTTTTAACAATGTTGAGCCCACATTAGCTTGCTTTAAAAGGGAAAACAGAAACGAGTGAGAAACACGATCAAATGCCTTTGCGAGGTCAACTTGCAGTAATGCAAGTTGGTCAAAAGAATTTGAGCAAAAATCTAGAATAGTACGAGCGATGTGGATGTTAGTCTGTATAGAACGGCCTTTCAGTCCACATGTTTGATGGGGTCCAACAACAATCGACATTACAAACTGCAACCGATTAGCTAAAATCTTGGCAAAAATCTTATAGTCTACGTTACATAACGTTATGGGCCTGTAACCATCAGCATGACGTAATTTTTCTTTATCAGCACTCTTTGGAATCAAAATTGTGTGACTTTTTGTGAAAGACTGTGGAAAAGCCTCGATCTCTAACGCCTCTGAGAAAATTCTCATTAGAATGGGACATAGACGTCCCTTAAAAGCCTTATAAAATTCACCTGATATTCCATCAGGGCCTGGTGTTTTCGATAAAGGCAATTGATCGATGGCAAGTTCTAGCTCTTTCTGAGTAACAGGACCGCTTACAAGTGAACAATCTTCATCTGTTAATGGCTTAATGAGGGACACGAATTGATCGAGAAGTTGAACATTCTGAGCAGAAGTACTAGCACTAAACAATGTTCGGTAGTTGTTCTCAAATTCTGCCATGATATCATCTGGATTGGTCACCAAAGTACCATTAGAGTATACTTCCCATATCATTTTTGACATTGCGTTTCGATGCTCGTCAAGCAGAGCCTGACGAGTTGGTTTCTCGGAATTTAGTGCTCGATTATTGCGCGAGCGAATACGCGCACCTCTGTAGCGTTCTGCATTAAAATGTTGAATTTCACATTTGATACTAGCAATTTCTTCAACACATGAACCAGGTGCTTCACACTCTATCTCATAAAGGCTTCTGAGGCTATTCTCTAACATCTTTTCTTCGTTTTTCTTATAGAACGATTTTACAGAACTTTGTTCTATAGCGAGTGCGCGCACCTCTTGCTTGAACAACTCCCATGCAGCAAATAAAGGTAAATCAGCGTTAAAACAAGTGGTCATAGTTTTACACACCTCAGTAGTAAATGCTTTATCGCTTAAAAGGGTGGAATTAAATTTCCAAAGAGCCCAACGAGGACGGAACTTTACATTGGAATTTTTTCCTAGTTGAGCAATGACGATGCAATGGTCTGAAAACGATACCGGTTCAGTAACACATGACCACCCACGCGAAAGAATGGTTGAAGAGATGTAAATTCTATCGAGACGTGCATGAGAAAGTCCTTGAATGTGCGTGTACGAACAACTCCCTCTGTGTGAGGCTCCAATATCCACAAGTCCCGCAATTTCAGTAATCTCAGCCAACACCTCACCGCTCTTGTCCCTGCGAGAACTGGGCCCTACACGGTCATTATCATCACAAACACAGTTAAAGTCGCCCATAAGCACTGTCTCTCTACCACAATCTAGCAGGGGGGCCATACTTTCAAAGAAAGCAACGCGTCTACCTATGTCATTCGAGGCGTAAATATTCACCAAACGCCATGCAACACCATGGAGCACAAAATCACAACGTATAAACCGTCCTTCAGTGTCAACCTCATAGCTGAAGGCGGAATAAGGGAGATTATTCTTAAGTAACAAAAGACAACCTGCCGACAAACCCACAGAATGTGACACACATATGTTATAATCATGCTGAAAGAGCCTTAGGGCCCTTTCAGTCTCGTCATCACTCTCAAGCTTTGTCTCCTGAACTGCGACAAAGTCGAAACGCTTGCCTGTAAGCAGCCGACGGAGTTGCATTTGTTTCTGCCGAGACCTAAGCCCTCGTAGATTTAAGGTCGCGAAGGTGAGCTGCATGGACGCCATGGTGACTACACGCTGCTTTTCTATTCCAAGCTGTCAGGCGTGGAGGGTGAGGGAGAACCCTCCCTTGCACTGCCACCAGGCCGTCTAAACCTTGATCGTCGATGCTTTTCTTTGTGTTGAGACAGTCGCCTTCCACGTGATTGCTTTGGCACGCTGATGTCATTTTCCTCAGAGGACACAGATGCGTAGGAGGCGCGGCGTTTGGGAACTGCTGTGTCCATTTTAGTGGACACCTCAAGAGCAGGTACGGGAGCATTACCTTGGCTATGTCGCTGGTCAGGAGCACTGCTCGTAGCGACGACAGCATCTGCCGTGATGTCCTTGTTGTTGGCTGACTTGACGTTCAGAGACGCCTCATCAGCACATAGTGGCTGCTTCTCACTCCGACACGCAGTTGCCTCGCATCTCTCGGACACGGAGGTGCTCTCGGATAACGTAACACTGGTTGTCGACGCGTCTGCTGGTACCGACGTATTCATTGTGCTTATGTCCATAGCGTTAGCTGTTGGAAGGTCACCTTTCGCATCAATGACCTCCGTAGCATCCATTATGTGCTCTTTAACGGCATCCTCTTGAGGTCGGGTTCGGTGCCTTAGCTTATCGGCATAAGACACCACACACTCTTCCGCAGAATGTCCAAAACGGCGACAGTTTTCACAACGAGGCGTCCGGCAATGCCGACGTATGTGACCAACTCTGTTGCAACGGAGGCACAGAGGTGGCCTCCCAGGAATCAATAGAAGACTCTGTACGCCGCAGACAGTAAGCACATGTGGAATTTCCGCAACAGTGACTCCATCGGCTAACGAAAGCACAACGTCACGGTTAAGGGTCTTCATGTCCTCCATGTCCGCTACACGCCAACTTTCCTCTGCTTACTGAAGTCACTTTTCCGAAAGGTTGAAGTGCTTCACGTATATAGATGTCCTCCAATCGTTCTGGAAGCCACAAGAGCTTCATCTGACCTCCGCCGGCTCCGGGTCTATGACGATGCAGCGGCGGTTTTTAACCATCCACTTCACTGAGTGCAACGAGTTTGGCCTTTGCTAACGCCGACTTGCAGGTAACCATCCAGACATGCGACATCTGGAACTGTCCAATTGAACTTATCTCCTTCAGGTCGATAGCATTCCGCAGGGCATCTCTGAAGTCTTGAACTCGATAGGGGCGGCCGGCTAGGTCAGCGTGAAGAAATACAGAGTCGGTGACGAGCTTACCGGTTGGCAGACGTGGAAGTACGGTGCGGTATTCATTACTACTGGCAGCAGCCTGAGCAGTACCTCGGCTAGAAGCCGATGATTCCATTGGTGCGGAGAACATCAAAAACACGACCGTTCGGAACGTCGTCTTCGTCTTTCTCCCACACACACAGCCACGCCTTTGCTTGGAGCTGCACTGAAAGTAACTTTCATGCTTCCCAAAAATACGCGTCCTGCATACAGGTGTCACAGTACGACATGTAATATCGCAGTAATATTGCGTGGTACAAGTGTACATTGCCATCGGGCGTCACACCATGTCAATATCATAACGACTTCGTGGTTTAAAGACAGCCACCCATTACAAAATGCACACACATTAGTGCGCGTATTCCCTTAAGACCATGTAGTGGGTGCATCGCAACTTCGAAAAAGTTTCTCGCGCATAGTAGCTCCTGGTTTAAAGCGTACTACCCATTACATAAAGCACACACCTTAGTGCGCGCATTCTGTTAAACACTCGTAGTGTTGGAACTGCGCACTAGGAACAGAATATCGCTATCGCGTTCAACTCTTAAAGGCGAAGCTTAAGCGTCCCCCAATTTTTTTTGCTCTATATTGATCGCAAGAACAGCAAAAGACGACAGTATATAAATATCCGCGAGGAGCATCGTCACGCACTGAAAGTTAGAGATAAATCTTATCTATTGATTTGAAACAGTATTCAGGTCATGTTTGCGCAGTATATATGCACATAGTACATATTCGTGTGTGCACAGGGTGTTTTTTTTTTAATAATACAGATTTTTGATAAAATTCTATGACAGTCACGCTCCAGACATTTTCGCGCACGTCCTCTATGTAGTGATGCAGAACTATCGATGGCACTATCGATACTATCGATAGCTGAGTCACTATCGAACTATCGATAGTAAAGAATACTATCGATAGCGCTATCGATAGTAAGAAATTCGATGGTACTATCGATAGTATAAAAACAACAGCACGAACTCATTGCAGAATAAACTTGGTTCCCCGCGCGCGCGGTACATAGGGGAGCCGGAAGAAGAGGCTGAAGGGCAAGAAAGTTGACATACTTGTGTTCTTCGCCTGAGTGCTTTGCTGACACATGACCATAAAGTCAAACTATTCAGTTGTAGCGGAAAGGAAGGGGTTACATGTAGTGGAGCTGCGCAGCGTGAAATTTATATTGCTCTTTTTGATTTCAAAATACAAAAAATATCGTGAACTAAGTTTGTTAATTGTAAGGTGTAACTGGTTGCTTTTGGATGTGAATTTATTGATTTATTGATGTGCATATTCCGCCCTTTTCACTGCGGAAATAATTTATTTCTTGTGCCAAGAATTGCTCATAAATTAAGCGAAGCTGATAGTAGGCTATCACAAATATTTTGCCAATATGGCCGACCCGTAACAGCATCCTTATTCTCACCACTATCGATAGTATTGTCACATGGTTGTGGCGGTGAAGAATGCTGCAACAAGGCTGGGAAATATGGAGCTCTTTATTTGGGCGATCTTGTGACCAGAAAATCAATACTCAAAATACAAGCGATACAGGCTGCGCACTGATACTGGCGAGAACAGTCGTCGGCCGTCGAGTAATCTGATCATCGGTGGAAAGCGTTGTCTTTTATACATCAGTCATCAAACCTTACAGCGTTATCGCAGGTGCTCGCGTAATCTCTCGAATAAACTTGACTATTCGCGTCCCGCGCGTAACCTTAAGAGAATGATCTCAAACAATCGTGAAGACTCTCAAACATTACGGCGTGGTCTGCATCAAACGTTGCTAACAGTTTTTGTGGGTGAAGCCCGATTACATCCAAACAAAGCAATAAACACGCGTGGCAGTAATATCGCTAGTAATACTTACCATGGTTCTACCGAGTGCACTATCGATAGTTTGTCGATAGTAGTACTATCGATAATTTGTCTGCACTATCGATAGTTTCAAAGAAACTATCGATACTATCGATAGTCAATTTACCGATAGTTCTGCATCACTACCTCTATGTCGAGGCGGAACTACCTTGCCGCGGCTGAAATGACATTGACAAGACTAATTAACGAAAACTCGTTAAGTAACTTCTTAATTGTTGACTTAGGGGCATGCTTACATTAGAAAGTTGTAGTGCGTGCCAATTTGTGGCATACCCATTTTTTTAGAAATCACGAACGTTACCCGTAATTCCAGATACTCATTACCGAATTTTATTGGCGAAATCGAAACTGATCGCGCCCGGCCCGCAGAAAATGCGGCCTCTCTGTTACGTAAGACCGGAACTACACGAGATAAGGAAGTGACGAAATTTAAATCGACGCGCACCGAAGCCGAATATGATCGGGAAAATCGGCAAGCTTTCTGATATACAGTGCAACGTCGCTGGTGCGATTCTGCATAATACGTTTGTTTTGTTTTGTTTTTATTCCCAGCCAAGGTTCCTTGAAAATGATGCATTTTCATGCGTCTAATAGGACCACATTTTTCTCAAAATTGGATAATACGACCACGAATGTGGATCCTCACCGATATGCCTAGAAATCCTGCGTTTATCATTCACTATTCTTGCTCGAACAGCGTTCCAACAAGCAACTGTCTGCACGTTGCAGAGCCGCTGAGGCCGCAGCAGCGGAGGTTTTGTGGCGAGAAAATCGCTGCCAATAAGTGACTTACTCGAACTTGCACGGAGCATCAGCGGAAGAAAATGAATGAGTTGTCACTCACTCACTCACTCACTCACTCACTCACTCACTCACTCACTCACTCACTCACTCACTCACTCACTCACTCACTCACTCACTCACTCACTCACTCACTCACTCACTCACTCACTCACTCACTCACTCACTCTGACTCTCTGGGCACTCAAATTTACACAACAATAGGTAGGCATTACAGGAAGGCTTAAATTTTACGCTGTTTTTAATGTGCGCAGCGAAGAGTATAAGAGTACGTTACTTGGAATTCGGACCATCATTGCATCAGGGGGCACTTTCATCTTTCCTGCCACATTCAGTATCTTGAACACTCCTTCCATGGTGTTGTTGACCCTGTTTGCAATACCAAGGTGATATTATGGCAAATAAACATGTCTTTCACATGAGCTTACATACCTAGCGATATGCCAGTAATAAAGCCTCTGGAAATAAACGTGATATTTATTTATAGTTTGCGGCACATCGACTTTGCAGCTGTATACTGTTCTTTCCGTTGTCTGAATGGTCCATATTGGTTGTCCAGAAGTATAAAACTGTAATGAAAAGGAAAATGTAATCATGCGATATATGCTGTCAACATTTCTTTGCAGAATATATGCGAGTATAGTAACACGAACGAACAAGTAGCAAGACAGAAAAGTTGAGATAGCCGTTGCATATGGGATGTCCAAAGAGATAACAAAAAAAATCTAGCCAGTTCCACTTCGCGAACGCTGTCGAAACGGCGAAGCTGAAGCTTCTCCTTCATCAGGCTGTATCCTACTTCTATGTTTTTGAAGCCTTCTCTTCGTTGGCGCTTAGCTTCGGCCTCTCTTGCGCGGAGATCAAGGCTGGCTCGGCGACGACATGGCCGTTCTCGCGTCAGCTCTCACTGACGCTCACGTCGGGCGGCGTCTTCATCGGGAGAAGCGAGAAACGTTCGCCATTCTGAAAGCGCAAACTCCTGATCACTGACACTGACACGCTCTTTTACACTTCACTGAGCCTCACCCTCACTCCGCCTTGGCGCGTTTCTCGAAGGTTCCCCCCTCATCCGAGCTTCGACATCCTCTACCCTCGCCCTCACCTCTCGCAGCACGGCGCAGCCCTCCCCTTCCTACCGAGTCTCACTCTCGCCCCACAGCGAGGCCACGTGATCACCTCTACGCCGGCCCCGGACGTGAAAGCATCGACTAACCGCAGCTTCGCTGTTAAAAGTTCTTGTACCTGCGTGTTTTGATGCGATAGTGTTAAGGTGCTCATTTCGTAGCAATTCCGGCGTCGGTGCAAGCGTCACTGATTGTAAGTGACAAGTCAGCGCTGTCCGTGAGCGAAAATTCGAGATAGATGCAAATAAAGAAATAACAAAATGTTCGGATAGAGTGGGAATCGAACCCACGATATCTGCTTGGCAAGCAGGTATTCTACCACACAGCCACGCGCGTGCTAGAAACTGTCTGAAAAAAAAAAGCCACAGTTTCGCCTCAAGGGCGAAGCGATGAATGCGTTAGCAAGAAATGGGAAGGTCACACGAACAACGGCAAGCAGCTAGAACCTTGCTGCGCGCTGCTCAAGCACAAAGGACACACGCAAAGAAAACACACAAGGCGAGTGCGAACTAACAACTGTCACAGCTCGACACTTGCAGCGCGCTGCTCAAACACAAAGAAGGACGCACGAAAAGAACGCACAAGTATACGCAGGACGAGCGCGAACTGTCACAGTTGTTCCTTCAACTAGCCCCTACCAGAGTCCTCCCCTACTTTGCCTCTTCTCGCTGAGAGCTCACTCCTTTCGCAAACGCGACCTGTGCAGCGAGCAGTGACCTTCGTGCGGTCTAGAGCTTCAACGCAAACTTTGCGGTGAAAGCGGAAGACGTACATGACTCCCCCTCAAGACATAATCGCGCGAGCACGGTCGACCACGCCCTGTATGTCCAAGTACAATTATGAGGGAAACTGCGCAAAAAATTCGGGCAGCTTCGCATTGGTGGTGCCGAACGTAAAGGAAGGGGGGAGCTGGGGGGCCTTCCTTGTTTTTACTTATTTTTCTCTTTCTTTATGTGTTCCTATTTCTCTCTGTTTTTCCTATTTCTTTTTTATCGCTAATTCTTTCTCTCACCATCCATTTATTTCTCTTTTTCGCTGTCTCTATTTTTTCCCTTTCTCTTTCTCTCTATTCCTCGCTTCTTCTTTCTTTCTAACTTTGCTCTCTCTCTCACTCTGTGTTTCCTTGTCTCTCGTTGTTTCTTTCTCTATATTTCTCTCTTTTAGTCTTCCTCTCTGTCTTTTCTATCTCTTTTTGTGTCTGTTTCTTTCTATCTCTCTCTCCCTATTTCTTTTTATCTCTTTCTATATGTCTTTCCCTCCTCCTCACCCTCACTTACCTCAATCACACCCTTGCTATACTATATTATTCGAGGCTTTTATTATCTCTCACTCTTTCTTTCTACCACTTTCTTTGTCTCTTTCTCTCTTTCTTTTTTGTTGGGCTAACTGTTGCCTTCATTTTTAATGGGCCAGTAGTAAGTAGTTGGATTTACCCAGTTTCTGTCTCACATACCCGTTTATGATGATGATTGTTTTTTGCTTCGCCGGACAAGGAACAATTTGCTGAACAGCTTCGCTGTTAAAGAGCGTCGACAAAGGGGAGAACAGAACAGCACAAGCACATCGTTCCGAGAAACCAAAGTTCTTGCGCGGCACAAAGAACGCGCGACACGTACGCTTGTTGAATCTTATTTTATTTTCAAAGCAGCGGACAGATGCGTCGCCAAGCCCTCCGTAGCATTACACAAAGCAGAGATTTGGTATCATAATGCGCACGTGTAGGTCTTTTTTTGTTTTGTTTAATCACGCACATGTGGGTTTGCCCCATATATTCTTTGTGTTCTCAATAAAAATTTCAGTTGTTCGTATGCGCTTGGGCTGTTCTGTTCTCTCTCTCTGTGTCGACGTCTTTTTTGCGCAGTTTCCTTAATAATGAATTACAAACTTGCCCAACAGTCTATTCTCCGAAGTACAAGTCCGTGGCTCACATCTCAACACCGGGGAAACACTATAGAGCTTCAGAACTGGGGACCCAAAAAATTTGCGAGTCGCCAGGACGCATGCGCAGAACGCAAGGCATTCTCGGACTCTCGCGCTCGCGCATTGTCCTACACTCTAAGAAAAAAAAAGTCAAAAGAGGGTCATGGCCGCGTGACTCTCTTAGGGTGTCCATTTGACCCCTTTTGGAAGGTAGATGAAGAGATTTAACATTTGGGCTGGAGTCACGGGACCCTCCTGAAGTGCGTTTCGATTGGCTTCCGCGATGAATGCGCCGTCGTATGCGCCATACGTATCGCGCGTTTGCCGATCGGCGCCTTCATGGCGCGGTGGCTCGCCTCCCTCGCCGACGGAGCCAGCCAGGCTGGCGCCACGCCAGCCGCGCCTCGGCCTCCTCTCTCAGTCTGCTCGGTCTTTTTTAATGCGCTGTGTCGGTTGCGCGGGTTGCGTCAGTTGCCTGTCGTGCAGTTTTGTGTTCGAACAGAAATGCGCATCTTCGGTAACGCTGAAGCCACGCTCCGTGCTCGAAGTCACGCTTGGAGGGCGCCCCACCACGGTGGTTTAGTAGTTATGGCGCTCGACTGCTGACCCGAAGGTCGCGGGATCGAATCCCGACCGCGGCGGCTGCATTTTCGAAGGAGGGGAACATGTTTGAGGCCCGTGTGCTTAGCTTTAGGTGCACGTTAAAGAACCCCAGGTGGTCGAAATTTCCGGAGCCCTCCACTACGGCGTCTCTCATAATCATATCGTGGTTTTGGGCCGTTAAACCCCAGGTATTAGTATTATTATTATTATTACGCTTGGAGGGTGGAATATTCATGGAGCTGCGGACACGGACAACGTGCGCCCGTTAACGGCGAGTGTACTGCTTTCGTAGGTACTAATTATACAGCTTTAGCTGGGCGTCTGCAGCAGCTCTGCGGAAGTTATCTGCCGTTCGGGCGCTCGTACTCGAATGTGTTTGCTGAGTATTTAGGGATGGGCTACGTTTGTAAAACATGCGGTTAGTAACCGCTCACGGCGTGCCCCTGACTGCCGGGGGATGTGCTTGCGTGTCGGAATATGCTGGCGCAAAGCCGTACTTATTCTGGAACCAAATTTTGAAGCGATTTCTCAGAAAACAAGGCTTTCATTCGTGCATAGCCAGCGCCTATTGCAAAACGATGTTCCCGCTGCCTTTTACGTGAAAATTTGTTTTCGTTGGAAAATATTTCGAACTATACACTCGTGTCAGATGTGTTTACAGTAACGGTTTGTTGAACAGAAGGTGGTTTTAAATACAAATAAGCAGTGTGTATGTTGTGGTTATTCCCAGAATCCCGGATCACTTCTCCCGCCTCTTCACTGCAGTTGACAGCCACACTCGAGGAAACGAAGGTGTCGCTTGGTCTGGCTCATCACCGCTCGTGATGGAAAAATCAACAGTGGCGTTCGCCCTGTCAACCGAACGAAGCAGTCGGTCCTACATTTCCTTTGGTTGGACAAGACGACCTAGGAAAAGAGGTGAGTGGTACCCACGCAAAGGAGCTTAAACCAATTTCGTTTGTTGTTTAAAAGAGGCTCACATGATCTTGTGCTGCAAGTTTGTCGCCAAGTGACGTGTTACAAAAGCTACTATTTGCAAGTTGTGTTTTACACGATAACGGCAAAAAAAGAAACTTGATTCTTTACCATGCCTATTTGCATTTCTTGTTTTGTTGTGGGCCTTCATTATGTCCGTGTGAACTACTTATTGTGTAGATTTTGTAAACTTTTACTGCAGTTTCATTTTCTCATCATAATATCACCTTCTGCTTTTCAGATACCGCTTTTATGGTGCTCACGCTGAACAGGAGCGACAGCCTAGCAAGTCACAAGTCTGATGCCTCCAGTTGTCACCACTTTTTTTTATTTATTCTTGATCATAAGGAATAAAGATTGAAACATGATGCCGATTTCTGCAGCTTATTTTACACCATATGACAATATGCACATCAGTCACACATTTTAGTTGGCTATACTCATACAAGCATGTTATTGAGGAATACCAAAACTTCTTAATTGGAAATCACAGACCATCTTTTCGCGCTTTCTATATTACTTTGCTGCGAAAGGCGTGTTGCTCCGACGAGCTTTATTCAAATATTGCTAAAATTGAACTATTCTTTTGTTTGCAGTCGCTGGGCAGAACGGCAAGTATTATTGGACTTGATTAAAACGAATAATCCACTATTTTCAACAGTAGTCGCGCAAAAGTAGAGCAAGGGTCAAATGAGTAGCTTAAAATACTTGTGGAGTCGCTTGATGCTTCGGTGTGGGTCACTTGACCCCCGTAGGAGTGTTACCGGCAAGGGTCGTCTGACTCCCTATAAGTGGTAACGTGATCCTTCGGATGAGTCTTTCCACTCTTCCTAGAGGGTCAGGGGACTCTCCTAGAGCGAGCCGACCCTCACCCACCAAGAGAGTCACCGTGACTATTTAAAAAGAGTCCTACACGTGGCAAGTCAGAACTCTCCGAAAAAAGTAACGTATACGCTTTTTTTAGTAACGTTCGGCGCGCTTCGTGCATTAATTCCGGAATGAAGAGCGCACATATTAGCAGAAAGCTGCAGTGAACGCATTTTGTTTGCCGCAAATCGGGTCAAATCGCTCAACGAAGCTCTGTTGTGTGCATTCGCATACGCGCCGACAACCGCCTATCCACACTAGCGCGGCGACGTTGCTGCCACCTGTAGCCCGATCTCGCGGCGAATAATATATGCTAAGTTTCAGACAGTTTATCGCAAGATGTAAGCACATTCTTCTTTGTCCCTTCTAGCGCGCTCTAAGCCCTCTAAGCTGTATGAATAAGGGGGCAAAGAGTTAAAATACCCCAACGCGCACAACCATTTCCTGTTATCTTTTTCGTGCCGGTATTGGCCTATAGTTCCGGTTCCAGTGAGCGCAGCGCCGGCATGTGGCAGCACCGTGGCGGCCGCGGCAGGTATACACCGCTTTAATTTACTACAACTCTGACAGTCTATAAAAACGTTATTTCTGGCACAATGCTTGAAGCACGAAGAAAGGACCGAGAAAGAGGACAGGAGCACCAAATAACCATCAACTGTTTGACGACAAAAGCAGAAAAACAAGTAAAACTTCCAAGCAGGCGCAGTTCCGTGAAAGAGTGACGTCAGACATGTCATCACGTAAGCTGTCCCTTAACAAAGGATAACTCGGATCTATATAGTACAATTGATGTGTCACTGACACAAACTTTGTTTAGCTACCTTGAAGCATTTTCAATTATCTAAGCATAAAACGACGACGGGGCGAGGAGTCCAGCTCTCTAGTCGAGTCGCGCCGAAAGGAGCTAGCATGTTCTGGCAAGCGTACCGGTGGTATTAGATACTACTACATGCATCGCTTCCAAGTGTCGTAGCTGGCTCAACGCGAGAATAGGGACTCAGTCCGGCGCGCCGAGTTTGAAAGAACCCGGTAATGCGCGCCGTAGAAGAAAACAAGGTGTTAAAATTTATCAGCACTTAATAGTCTTTAAAGGGACACTAAAGAGCAAAACGATTTTTCTCGCATTACTAAAGTAGTCTTCCACGATGCCAAGAACACCACGCTTGCTGCGAGAGGACACTTAATAAGCGAGAAAACGCGCAAAAAGAAAATACAGGTGGCGACGCCACCTTGGAATTCCCGCACCGTTTGCCGTGACGTCACATATTTTTGACGGCACCTGCTTGGCCCTACGTAGTTCCTAATCGGTTAAATCGAAGTATATTGTCCTCTGAGGGGGTCAGAGACTTGACATAACTAGTTTGTGGAAATTTCGTCGAGCCAGTGGCGCCAAAATACTCTTTAAAAGCTCTTTGAAATCTTTTACGTCACGAATTACAAAGTTCGGCGCGAAATTCAAAAATGAAACTTTGAACTTGGTTTTCTCCTCTAATAATAAACATATGGTGGTGAAAATAACTACACAAGAGTTCTCCGAGCACACTTTATCAATCTAAACCAATTCATTGTTTCTCTTTAGTGTCCCTTTAAGTAACGGCAGTACTACATAGAACAAGTAGATTATCCGGCATTAAAAGGGTGTTGGGCGAATACTTAGGGAAACGAACCTGCATGCAAGACCAGCAATATTCGGTGGCGTCTGTCGACAGTCGATAAATAAGCGTCAGCTTCCCATACTTGTAGCCGCGAATAGCAGAAGACATGCAGCAGGTCGTGGTAAGGTGAACTTGCCTCCACAGCTCACATTTCAATATCTTGCAGATGCGCCTCGATGGTTGGAACCAAAAAACTCCAGAACGTCTTGAAGCCCCAAATATTTCATTAGACATAAACCGGATGAATCTAGCATTGCACGAAGCCGAAGCTACTAGACGTACGTACGTTATCCGGGGCGTGGGTGGCAAGGAGAACACAGGAAAGGGCTCACTCTAGAAGAAATCAAGTTCGATAGCGTACGGTGTTGGGCTAGTTGGCACATACTTCAACAATAATGACGCAAGGCGCAAGCTTAAACTAAGGCGCTGTTTATGCCCCAGGAAGAAAGATAGAGGGCATAAACAGCGCCTTAGTTTAAGCTTGCGCCTTACGCCTTTATTAATAATCAAATATGACATTTCAGTTCGTACAATCAGTTCGTTCAGGGAGAGAAAAGCAAAACTACCTTACGTATATTCGGTAGCCTGAAAGGATGCGTTCTATTGGGTCCAGCTTGTGTAACCACGACGAAGCACAGGAGCACAATCCAAAAATGTTTTCGTGCCATTTGGTAACATACGAGCCTTGGTTAGACTGCAAGCTGAACCGTCACCCGCACCTTCGAGTAGGAGACCCCTGCGCTCTCACTTTCGAGGCTAGATATCACTTGAACACTTTAAGCTTATTTCAATGCACAAAGACAATGCAGCACGAGAATGCAATAACGACAGGGGTGCATTGTTCGCATTCGGCCTTGTTCTTGCCATCTAAAACGCTCTACATCGTAGATATATCGCGCGAGTGCCTGCACTTTCATTTTTATTTCCGCGTTCGCCCAGATGCTTGCAATACGTTTGTACTTATACATAGGTACATATCTGAGTTCTAGAAAACACTCAGTGAATTTTCAGTATAAAAATCGGCTTCTGTATTAATATATTCTTTTTACTGAATACTTGGTTCGTACTCCCTTACGCTCCCCATGTAAAATAGACTACTAGCGTAATGAATATATCTCCGCAGGTGCCAGACCAAAAGTAACAAAGATATTGCTCAGGGCTTTTTTTCAAGGAGCCTGGAAATGAAAGAAGGGGCGACAACAGAATCTCCAGAGGTCTGATGTCTCCATGAGTCAATTTCGCAGAGCGCTGTACCACAAAACACTTATACTACCATTTAGAGAAGGGAAACTGTACCTTTGACAGTGCAACGGAAATGAGGGTAGCGGTGGCGCTGTGAACTAAAGTATCCGACCAAGAGATGGCGCTGCAAAAACTATCATCATCATCGCGCTGGGGCATTATGGCTGCCGCATTGCGGGCTGGTGCGGGTGGTCGCGGTGCGCGCCCGCTGGTTCTGGGCGTTTATTCACTGCTGTCCGGGGGTTGTATTCGCGCGCGCGGCAGTCTATCGTTACTACAAATATTTCCGTTACGTCGCCAGGTGACCGAAAGGCCTCAACTGGCAAAAAACACGCCAAGCAAGTAAGCTTACATTGTTTATTGGCAATCGTGAATGTAGCAGTATACATGTAAACAAGCAGCACTGCCAGTTACAAAGTTGAACAATACATACAAGAAACAGAAATATCCATCTGCTTAATGAAAAAAATCACAGTTTCGCCGCAAGGGCGAAGCAATGAATGCGATAGCAAGAAACTGATGTTATACGAAGTGAGGCTCGCCAATGGATACTCTCAGTTTGGACAGCGCTCCTGTTGCAAAGGCGGCCGAAGCAGTGAAGGAAACTAGCGTGCTTCAAGTGTCGAGCTGTGACACTTGATAGTTCGCGCTCATCTTCTGTTTGTTCGTTTAGCGGCGTCTCTTGAGATCGAGTGACTTTCGTACGCTCCGTAACATGAGCGCGGACATGAGCGCGGAAAACTTGAAACATCCCTCTTGCCCTCACCACGAGAAAACCGCGCGAGCAGACAACGGAAGGCCAAGGTTCTCCCTGTGCAAATATAACAAGCGAGCGAGCTCGCCGACGACTTTTAAATGCGCACGTCGCGCTCCTAGCGCCATCTCGCTGGTAATGAAGAAACGCTTATAAGCGCTGCCGTCTCTGAGTCCGTCCAGCGGTAAAGGGTTTGTATATAACGCTCGCCGTTAGCTACGTGCAGGACCTGCGTTCCGTGGCGTAGTGGTTAGCGCCACTCGCTGCGGAGCAAGAGGTCCCTGGTTCGATTCCGCGCTTCGGAAGCATTTTTCTGAATTATTTTTCTTTGGGGCTTTTATATATATATTTACATATATATATATAAAAGCCCCAAAGAAAAATAATTCAGAAAAATGATGTATATATATATATGTATAAGTATAAGTATGTATAAGTATGTATAAGTATGTATATATATATATATATATATATATATATATATACATACTTATACATATACGGTGCATGACGGCGACGGCAAAATCCAGCCGAGACTGTCCATATAATTGCTATCGTAATAAAATTGCCAGCTGAAACTGAGCAACTCTATGTCTCTTGACTCGTTCAGCATACCTCTTATAGTACGCAGAACGAAGCGTCAGACAACGATACTATTTACGATGGGTGACCCTTGCACAGTACTTGCGTACAGTGCTGCCCATCCTCTTTCCCACTACACATGCACGTTTGACGATTTGAGCTGTAATAAACAAACAGAATCAAAGCTCGCAAAAGATGCAGTGCCAGTAAGATTAGCCTCAGCCCGACGTACTATTTTGACAACACATTGGCGAGAGTGACTCGGAGCTGAAAAAAAAAAAAGTGAAATCACACTGTTGTGCTAGCTATTCCTGTACATAACGTGTTCTCGTTATTGTGCTCAATATCATTGTGTTCGTGCCTGCGCGCCGATCTTTTTACGATGAATTCCGACCATTTAGCTCAACTTTCAGTTCAGCTAAGCTCGTGTGTTCTGGGAAAACACCATTTACGGCATCACGTTGAAAAGGAAACTTGGTTCATTTTTCAAAAGAGGTTGCAGTGACAAACACTTCAGTTGAGTAACTGTTGGCGAATAAGAAAAGCCTTAGCCTGAATCCAACATTTCAGCAAGTGAACATTCCTGTGAAGGTTGTCACGGAAGACAAGTTTCGAGAAGTGAGCTACCCTTGCTCGCCCACTGTTTATCAACTGACGTATGTGATAGCGGATGCCTGCGCGTGTTCCTGAAAGCACTCATTTATAAATAAAAAAGTATGATGTACCGCTGGACAGCACCGACAATAGACTGCGCATGATGTGTGTGCGCACAATAGAGACATTTGGAACAGTAGTATACTAGACAGCTAGGACTTGCTGGAAGTCATAGCAGCAATGTTGGAAAAATAGGCAGTGAGTAGTCCTTTCTGTCAAATGTGTGTAATTAGCTTCTTTGTTTAATTGCTATGTTTTGCACTGACAAACAAATAAATTAGTCCATTTTTTTCTGGTGCCAATGGTGCATAGTCGTGAAAGACACTGCTTAAACGATGGACGATTGCAGAAGCTGAATTTACATTTTCATTCTTCACTACCTCCTAACTGTATGCCTTCGCTCTTACACGGGTGTCACACAAAACTAATAAGGCGGTAATAGGGGCTAGTTGGCATGTCTTGATGCTTGTGATGTGCTGCAGGTAGACACGGACCAGAAAAAACGAGAACAGCACAATGTGTTGCGCATCACCCTGTGTTGTTCTCGTTTTTTCTGGTCCGTGTCTACCGGCAGCGCATCACAAGCATGAACACAAAACTAGCCTTTTTTGGATATATAGCTCACGCCAATATCAAGGAAGTAGCAGCTATTACACATTCAAATCTAACATGCACAAACACTGGCCAACTCTACTGAACTCTGATTATATCTATTGAGTGCACTCATTAATTTTTCTGTTAAAAATAAACATACTTTTAAAAACTCCGTGTCATGTGTCAGGTCTGTTATCTAGAACAAATATTATTTGCTACTTGTCTGTGGTTCCACTTCACATACAAAACAAATTGCTTGCACAAATGAAACGGTGCTGTACCCTCTTTTCTGGATATGTCTGGTTGCATATCATCCCATTAATATATTGGCGAAGTTCATTCAATAAAACTAAAGAATAAATTTTCAAATGCTTTACAAATTCAACAGCCTGTTTTATAGAACACTGTCCAAATGTCCTTATGCACATGCTTCTATTCTCCTACTCCCATCATCAAACGTTATTTATTCCAGAGTAGCGACCAGGAAACTATTCTCCAGGTGACCACTACACGAAATGCCTTATTTAATGAAGGCACGAGTGTATGCACACAGTTTTCTATTTTAGAACCTTCACAATGAATATCAAGCAATCCTACAAGCAATCGGTACACATAACTCTTTGTTTCAGCACTACTGTAGCTTTCCACGCCATTGCTTTGCAACAGCTTTCACAATTACAGCAAACTATATTCACTGGAAAAAACAAGTGCTGCTAAATATGCACTACAACTGGCCCACTTGCTACCAAGTTACATGTGATACTCTACGCAAAGTTTCACACGTAGATTAAAGTACAGTATGTGCACCCCATCACATGAACTATCCAAGAAATTTGAAGCCAGCACATTTCATCTAAACTGAGTAATTCATGAAGCAAGAAGCAATAATTTGTGGACCCAATTTTGTACTGCTTCAACATACCGTACACTATCACTGCTTTTCAGTATAAGGCTTGCATTTGTCCGCCTGGTAAACGTTGGTGGTGCATAGGCGACTCTTGAGCTTCTTACGACTTGGTGTGGGTAGCTTGGAAACCAATTATCTCTCTTTTGTCCAGTTTTCTGAGAAGAAAAATATTGAGTCATGAGAAAAAGCAAGAAAGAAATGATGAAAGAAAAAATGGTTCAATAAGTAAAGTGTCCACAACCATACCTTGTGAGGATTTTGGACCACGAGTTTACTTTCAGTAGTGGAACATCCTCTGTTGACTTGAGGAAATTTCAGAGATAAAGCATCCGAGCGTGTGCTGATATGAGCAGTTTCTTCGAGGCTGTGGTTGGGTTGGAAGAGGAAAAAATAATGATTACTATGGTAGAAGCGTGAGTGGATTTGCAATTCATGTCTGAGAAGAATGTATATGAGAGCACTGCATGAGAAAAATAGTGTGCACATAACATTGCTTTGTTTGTGAATTTCTTTTAGTGGTGACCTTCGGTGGACCGTGTCTGACCAAGCCTCAATTAGAGGATACTAAGTTAGTTAATTACCCAACTCTATAAGCTACATGGTATGTGCAAATGTAATATGTATGATTGTAAACTTACAAAAATGTATAAATGCATATACATACTATAAGTTCACTTGGCTCTACCATGCATTGGACTTAAGAGCATTTATCTCAGAAGACTAATTGGTGCAGAAATAGGTAAACCTTATGTGTGATCTGTGTTACAAAGTTTAGCAGTAAAGATATTTTTTGCAAAAGTGAGAACGAAGTAAATAATCTCAGAAAATGTCATTGGAATCCACAAGCGGTGCATCCGATCAGCTGGACGAGTCGTAAAATCTTTTGAAATGACAAAAACCGTAGCACATGAAAAAAAAGGCTATGTTCAAATGCAAAGCAGTGCATTTTCACTCACCGGTGCGCACACCCACATGGTGCATGGTTATTCCGTTTTTGTAGGTAGTCTGCGAGCTCTTTGCTGGCATTGAATTTTCATGCTGGCAGCCGGTGAAGCGCCGCAGCTGACGTGATTCACAGGCTTTAGACACGTTCGCTTTGTGGCAGCGGCATGTAAAATTTGGCGCACAATCTCGCATTGCTTTATCAAAACTAATTTAAAACGGAGCTGCGTAACGCCGATCAAAGAAAATGACCGCGGTACAATTTGAATGAAATAAACGACCGAAGCGCAATCGATGCCAATGGGCTGCTGCTTCAGCGTCAGTGTAATCTCAATACTTGTCCTCAAACAATCAAGCTCTTGTATTTACTCTAGAAGTAACACAAGAACTGGTCCCTACTAGCTGTAGGAAAAATGACACGGTAACTAAGCTTTTAACAATCTTCAGATACATTCTGAAATAAAATTTTTGGCCGCGTTGAGCGCCCCTAACACGGAAAATGCGAACTAACCTATCCGACCGCTAAAAGAGGGGTCAGTAGCTCCACTCTCCGCGCATATTGATGGAACTCGCCGCGGTTGATTTTTTCGCCCTCTGCGGCGATCGATGGAACTTGAGATTTTCCGGGGCCTGGCTGTACGTTGGCGCATTCAAGGCCAACACGCGACGACGTGATGGCGTTCTTTGTTGATCAGAGCGTGAGAAACTATTCCTCATCAGCACAAGAGCAGGGAAGAAATAGTAGAGAAGCAAAGACAAGGAGCTTAACCAGTTTAGGAAAACCGGTTTGCTACCCTACACATGGGAACAGGGTGCGGGATATGTAAAGGATGGAGAGAGAAAGACAGCACAGGACACAGCACACACAGACTCAGTCACAGTTGGTCACTCTTGGGTGGTACTCGACATTTCTGTCACAGCCGCTTCTCCAGCCCCGAGTTAACGTATAAGCGCCTGTAGAGGAAAAGCTCCCCATATGGTCCCCGCATTCATATCTTAGATTTAAAAAAAAAATGCGTTATGCTGCACAGCCGCGAACGTTCCCACCTCCAGAAACGCCTGCTGGACTTGGCCGTAATGTACAGTTTTTATCGACCTCTTTATGTCAGCTCAGTGACGTAGGCAAAAATTTCCGGGGGGGGGGGGGGACGCCTTTGATCGGACGTGGTGTCCAGGCAGGTAAGTGTGGTCGAGTGTCATTTTATGCTCTCTATGGGAGACCAGCGCTGGATAGGTGGCGCGCCGAAAAAGGGCGCCTGGCGGGGAGTCGCGACATAACTCAGCCGCTCGCATGGCCTCCGCGCCGGCGGCTAATCTCGGAGGCCATGCCGCTCGCTCTCAGACGACCGGCCGCACAGCCTGCACTGTACCGCGGTGAGCGCACGCGCGTGCGCCGTTCCCGTGCTTCATTTTGGCGCGAACAGCTCGAGCAGCCATTGCGCCAGTAATACTGCTCTATGGTTTAGAAAAAAATAACTTTGTCTGAGGGCTACTTTCTCAGGAAAGCACTGGAAAACGGAGAGAAGCCCTGCATAGCAGACTACGTCTGCTACGTCGTCGGCGTCGAGCATACGGCGTCGAAGAGACAGTGCTGTGCCGTGGTGGCGACTCCATCGTCAACATTTTGTGGTTGCGTCCTGGGATTTGTGTCAAGCTAGTGCAGGCTCACAAGCCTCCATTGATAAGTACGTGCTGCGTCGATACCAGCTGCCCACTACCACAGTAAAAAAAAAAGTAAGATATGCAAGGGGTAGGTGCGTCAGCGTTTTTCTGCCGTGGCATGTATGCCCAGCCCGGGGTGTGTATACACGCGGACTTTGATCAAGCAAACCACCGTGCTAGCATAGCATGTATGGTGTCGCGCTGTTATGCTGGAGGCGCGGATAGATTTCCAACCACGGTGGTCGCATTTCGATGGGGTTGAAATACAAAGAACACCCGCGTACTGAGATTTATGTGCACATTAAAGAACCCCAAGCGGTCAAAATTAATCCTGATTCCCACACTACGGCGTACCTCATAATCATTGTTTGGCACGTAAAATGCCAGCAATTGTCGATGTTGATCAAACACGTTTATTCTAGGCAGACACAGGCAAGCGAAAAAACACAGTACGTTAGGCGAATTAAACAGCGAGTAAAAATCCAAGACATTTGACCCTTTTTTTGTGGTGTTCGTGAGTATCGGGTTCAGTGTTGTGCGCGAGTTTCGGTTTAGGCCACAAGAGATTCCACCGCCAGAGGACCAAGCAGCAGCGCATGCGCCGAGGGCACGCTACCCTCTCCCGAAGCCAGACCCATTGTTTCCATGTATTCTCAGTGTGCTTCTAATAAACGAACGTAACAGACGTGTGCAGTACTGGCGACGAGGGAAACGAAAACCCACCGAATATACGGGTGTGGTCCACTGCCAATGGCGTCTCTTCAAGCTTCCATCGAGCCCTTCTCGGGGAAGGCCTGGACGTCATGGATTCAACGCCTTGGATTCTACTTTGTGGCGAATTCCATCACAGCCGACGAGAAGAGGCGAGCCCTGCTCCTGACTCTGTGCGGGCCGGAGACATTTGAAACCGTCCGCGCACTGGTCGCACCAAAGAGCCCAGGAGAAGTGCCGTATGAAGAAATCGTCCAAACCTTGGCTGCACATTACGACCCACGCCCATCTGAGCTGTACTGTCGCTGCAAATTCCAAAGACGCGACCAACAACCAGGCGAGTCCATTGCTGTTTACGTTGCCGCTTTACGTAAACTCGCCGCGGATTGTAACTTCGGCGTTGGGGCATTGCCCGCCGCTGAGGCGACGGCAACCACGGCCGCCGCAACCACCGCGCTCCCCCTGGATATCATGTTACGCGACCGTTTCGTCTGCGGTATCCGAAACGAGCTCGTTCAACAGCGTCTGTTCGCCGAGAGGGACCTTACCTTTCAGAAGGCTTTCGACCTCGCCGAGAGAGCGGAAAGCGCTGCCTTGCAGCAAAAGAGCATCAAGCTCGAAACAGAAAAGTTAGAAGTGCACAAAACAAGCCACAAGAAAGGAGGCGCAAAGGGAGAGCAGCACACTCCACGCAAGGCCCACTGCTACAGATGCGACGGCTCGCACGATCCGGGTGAGTGCAAGTTCCGGAATGCTTCATGCAACTATTGCAAGAAAATTGGGCACATTGAAAGAGCTTGCATCGCAAAGAAAAAGCAACGCAAAACTGCTACGCATCAAATGGAGCCTAGACCTGCAAGCAGGGAAGAGTCGGGAGACAGTTCAGCATGGGGCCTTAATACAGTAAAGAGCCTGCAAGCATGCCCGAAGTTCATGGTGCCGCTACGCGTTAACGGGAAGCTTCTAGAGTTCGAAGTTGACTCTGGTGCAGCGTATTCGCTAATCAGCAAGGAAACTTACGACAAGAGTTGGCCTACAAAACCACCTCCTCTAGCCCAAGCAGACTTAAACCTCCACACCTGGTCAGGAGAGCACTTGAGCCTCGTTGGCACTGCTCAAGTACAAGTGCGGCACAAGACTAAAAATTACGTTCTTCCATTGCATATCATGGAAGGCAGCGGATGCAACCTTCTGGGCCGTAATTGGTTCAGTACTCTCAAAATCCGGCTGCAAGGCGTAAATCAAACGGATGATGCAACGCACACAGAGCCCGCAGTGCTACACCGCCTATTAGAAAAGCACGCACGTGTTTTTAATGAAGATGTCATCAGTTACGAGGGACCCCCAGTTCACATTGAGCTAGATCCAAACGTCCCACCACGCTTTTGCAAGGCGCGACCGGTTCCTCTTGCGCTCAGACCGGCTGTGAAGGAAGAGTTAGATCGCTTGGAGAAACAGGGCATTCTGCAACCAGTGCAACACTCGGACTGGGCAACACCCTTGGTGTTGGTTCGGAAAAAGTCCGGATTGTTAAGACTGTGTGGCGACTATAGAAGCACAGTAAATGCAGCGTCCTTGAAAGCGGCATACCCGCTTCCCACCACTGAGGAGGTGCTGTCGACTCTTAGAGGTGGAAGAATGTTTTCAACGCTTGATCTATTTCAAGCCTATCAGCAACTTCCGGTCACCGAAAACACAGCAAAAGTACTGACCGTGAACACCATGAATGGACTGTACGCAGTCAAGAGACTTCCTTTCGGAATCTCAGCAGCACCAGCAATATTCCAAAAAATCATGGAGACAACTCTCGCAGGAATTCCTGGCACCAGCGTGTACCTCGACGACATAATTGTCTGCGGAGAAACGCCAGAGCAACACAACGAACGGCTAGACCAAGTGTTGTCAAGACTGGGTAATATGGGCCTGCGCCTACAGAAAGACAAATGTCGATTTGGGGACATGAATGTGGAATTCCTAGGACATCGCATCGGTGAACAAGGTGTGCATACAACTGGAGCGAAGGTTAAAGCCATCATCGATGCACCAGCGCCGAAAAATAGAGTTGAACTCCAAGCATTTTTAGGCTTGCTTGCTTTCTACGACCGCTTCCTCAAGGACAGAGCGACAGTGGCCTCACGACTGTACAAGCTTTTGCATAAGGAAACACAATGGATATGGGAGAAGGAGCACCAAAAGGCATTCGAAGAGTTAAAGAAACTCATTCGCGACAGCACGGTGCTTGCTCACTATGACGAGAGCAAACCTCTTCTCCTATCATGCGACGCTTCGCCCTATGGTGTTGGCGCCGTTTTATCGCAAGTAGATGAAAGCGGAGCAGAAGCACCTATTGCTTTCGCGTCCCGAACGCTTGGCAAGGCAGAACGGAATTATGCACAACTAGATCGGGAAGGACTTGCCGTGGTATTCGGCGTTGATCATTTCCAAAAGTATATAACTGGAAGACATGTGACTATTACAACTGATCACCAGCCGTTACTCAGCATCCTCGGGCCGAAAAAGCCGCTTCCGCAAGTCTTGTCACCACGCATGACCAGATGGTGCCTGAAGTTGTCCGCTTACGACTACGACCTTGTTTACAGAAAAGGCAGTCGAAACCAGAACGCAGATGCATTGAGCAGGCTGCCACTGCAGGGAGATGACGACGAGCCATCCCCTCCCGGCGATGTTCTGATGCTAGAATGTGCGATTGATCCCCAGCTTTCACCCAAGCGCATTGCAGAGCTATCGCGCGAGGACAAAACTCTCTCAGCAGTTATTCAAGCAGCCCAGCAAGGAAAGCTACGAGTAATGAAAGGCGACGACTTCCGACCATATGTGAAGTTAGCGTCCGAGCTGTCGACGCTACAGGGATGTTTGCTCAGGGGCTCTCGAGTAATAATTCCGATCGCAGCTCGTCCCGCAGCTTTGAAGATTATTCACTCAGGGCACAGGGGCATCGTCGCTATGAAGGCCTACGCAAGAGGTTACCTTTGGTGGCCTAGCATCAGCAAAGACATAGAGAAGACTGCCCAAGAATGCAGACCATGCCAGGAAAACCGAAGGGCACCAGCGAAGGCACCGCTTTCGGAATGGCCAAGAGCAGCACAACCATGGGAGACAATTCACATGGATTTTGCAGGACCCATTGAGGGCAGCATGTTCTTGCTTACCGTTGACTCATTCAGCAAATGGCTTGAAGTACGGCAAATGACGAGCATTCAGTCAAAACACCTAATTAAGGAATGCAGAAACATTTTTGCAACCTTTGGTGTACCGCGAAAAATTGTCACTGACAACGGGCCGTCTTTCGTCTCGGTCGAAACAGAAGATTTTTTCAAACGAAATGGAGTGAAACATGTCACGAGCGCTCCGTACCATCCTGCCACGAATGGTCAAGTGGAACGCATGGTCTTCGAACTCAAGCAAGCGCTTGCAAAAGAGAAAGACGTCCCTATCGCACACCGACTTGCGCGTTTTCTTCTAAAGCAGCACACGACAACGCATGCCGGCACGAAGAAAACACCCGCCATGATGATGTTTGGTCGTGAACTCCCGACCGCATTGACATATCTGAAGCCCTCAGACTCTCAGCTCATTGACGAGGAAGGAAAGGAAGGACGGCGCATTCGCAAAAATCAAATCGTCTACGTGAAGAACTTCGCAGGCGACCCGGCATGGATGAAAGGGACAATCATCAAACAAGTGGGTCGTCGGTCTTGGTTGGTCAGCACAGACAGAGGTGTCGTGCGACGACACAAAAACCATATCCAGACTACGAGACAAGAAGTAACTCATGACAACGCTTCTACAACAGAATCATCGGGAAGTACCTGCCAGCCTTCGCTGCTTCCATTTTTCCTCCCAGACGGCCAGGCTGACAATCAGCAAGAGGTGCCGACTGCAGGCGCTCCAGAGTGCTGTGCCACGCCAGCGCCACTCCCATCCGACGACACTTTGCAGGGACCACCACAGCGGCCTCCGAGACGTCGCCGTCCCCCCGACCGTTACCAAGATCAGTGGTGACTCAGACAGAGTGGGGAGGGATGTGTGGTGTTCGTGAGTATCGGGTTCAGTGTTGTGCGCGAGTTTCGGTTTAGGCCACAAGAGATTCCACCGCCAGAGGACCAAGCAGCAGCGCATGCGCCGAGGGCACGCTACCCTCTCCCGAAGCCAGACCCATTGTTTCCATGTATTCTCAGTGTGCTTCTAATAAACGAACGTAACAGACGTATGCAGCATTTTTAGCGAGGCATAAATTGCCATGTCACTTCGCCGCGGCAGCCAATGCGAAAAGGAGCTTTACCGCATCGGCTGACTCCAGAAAGCTAAGCTTCGAGTAGTCCGCTGCTTTGTTCGTCAACTCCGTCTGTAGCACAAGTGAAGTTCAACGGAGGCATCCATCGCGTGCGTATTTCTCATAACAGTTCAGCAGCTTCAGCGAACGTGCCCCTGTACGCATCTCGTAGACAGACAGCTTTCCTTCTGCGTAACTGTTTGCAAATAATGTAAACTACCTGCCTATCGTATCATATTCACTGCACGCGGTGGCATCCGAAGGAGCTTGGTGGTGGTCAGATGAAAAAATTGTTACATATGCCGCATGCTGCATAATATGTAAGTTTTGTTTACGACAAAACACTGATTAAATTCTGCTCGTTGGCCCCGATTTCCACTGGTGGCCCTCACTATCGAAAAAATCTAGCAGACACGCGCAATTCGGTTTAGAAACCAGCCCGACGCCACTAGACAGGAGAGCAAGAGCAGAACATACTGTGCTCGCCTGACCCCCGGGATACAACGCCACATTCGTTCCTATTCATATGTTTTAGAAGGAAAAGCATAGAAGGATACATCCTCCCTCATTTTTATGCATTGTGGCTCTTGAATGCGTCACACTACCGCCAGCATGCTTTAGTTTTCTTTCGGCGATACGCGCCCGCATTGCCTCAACCAGTCGCCACTATCGGCCGCGGGAGCGGCTGGAGTATGCGCGCTTTGGCCGCCAGGGCGGCACTGCCCACACCGCGGAAACTCCAGCGCTGGTTCCCTATAGACGTCAGATTCTGAAGTTTCCAAGACGTGTGGCGCTACCTGTCGGAGAAGTATTGAGTAGTGCATAGACCGACTCCCTCGCACAGTTTGCTATGGGACCTGGTGGAACTAGCGAGTGCCAAACAACGATTGAGCTTAATATCGCGTGTGTTTGCGCATTAACACACAGAACGAAAGCTGTGAATTGCTCTCCGCTAGTCGGATGCGCCACCGTACCGTCGTGAAGTGCTTGCTGGATCACTCGCCAGAACGACGGCGAAAACAGCAGCAGACGAGACCCCTCCGCACGCTACGAAGAAACGCCGCAAAAGACGCACTGTTGCGTTGTGAATTGCGACGGACGTAAAAGACTGAATAACAACGTTCAGTGTTACCGATTTTCATATTTGTCGTACGAAGAAGAAAGGCGAGAGCGCTGGATACGGGATGTTGCGAGCGTGTTCGGTAAGCGAAGTACCCGCGTTCCCCACAGCCGGTCGCATGAGAAAGTGTGATAATGTTGCTCTGCTGTTGTTTTGCGTAGCCCTGATGGAGAGCCGTGGTAACCTTGACTATGAAGCTCAGCAGAGGCTCTGACCGCGGTGCTTGTCGTGTAACACTCTAGAGGCAGTCTGAAGACGCGTGATACGCACACCGCGACGAGTTGGTCGTCACAACACGTCATCGCGGACGTACGTTTTGAAGGCTCAGAGTTCTGGTTCTAACTAGCTAACACGTGCGCCATACAAGTAAATCGCAGAATGTTGGTCATGACCACCTTCAGGTTTGTTTCGCCCGTGTCCTCCGCGGTTGCCGTGGCTATCTCGGAGGCCACGGTTTTGCCTTTGGTTGTACCCCGCGATAGTGGACGCACGTATCCCCATTTGCAGTGCAGTACACACAAACGGAAGACGACCATCAAAAGACCATTTGAAGATGCGTAATAAAACAGTCCAATGCACAGGAAGCGAGAGATGAATTAACGGAGAATGCAACTGCAAAGGCGAAAATCGCCGGGCCCATTCGTCCCTGATGAACGCAGTTTTGTACCACTGATCGTAAGATGCATAGCTAAGTAAATTGATCGTGTATGTACTTTATCGCTGTGGCATTACGTATATACCAGATTTTAACGCATTTAGGCGCTAGAGAACGGATGTCGGAGGGCTTGCCTCGAATTCGATGTCGTGTGATGCTCGCTCGTACTTGCGAGTTGCATCGCGCGGGAATAACTAAAACTTATTTTGCATTGTACTCGCAGTTCGTTTTGATCAGTTTCCTTTATTTCTGAAGCGTGGATTGGCGGAAGAAGCTTTCCATGGTCCTTGATTTTCAGGAAACGGCGCCTCGACACCAACGAAAGAGGAGGGATATATTGTGGCCTATGCACATTCCCTTGCGGACGGCTCTCTTTGCACTACCCAGTTAATGCCAGGGCTGCGATGAGGGCGCTGGTGGCGGTGTTTTTCGCAGCGCCGCCTGGGCAGAGTCTGATGTCTATCCCATGGCAGAAATAAATTTTCGAAGCGAGGAACGGGCCCGGTGTGCCCCCCTCTGGCTACGCCACGGTGTCAGCTAGCTGTGTGTGCTGCGCGTTGCTGCGTGCAGCCGTGCTCTTTCGGTGTTCGAGCAGCTAGCCTGAAGGATAGTTTTCAGTGGTCTTACACCGGTGATAATGTAGAGCGGCTAAAGCTTCTCTGGTCGCCTTCACTAATGTTACTCGACTAAGTTAAAACTCAATTTAAATAGAGAAAAACAAGGAAAGGCAGCGAGGACAACCAGACGTACGACCGGTTTACCTACCCTGCACTGGAGGAAGAGATATACGGGCAGAACAGGCCCGTAGCCAGGAACTTTTTTTTCGGGGGGGGGGGGGGGGGGGGGGGGGGCACTTGCTGAAAGCCTTGACTATTTGAAAAAAGAAGCCTATTTTCCTTATTTATTTTCGGTAAAACACCATGCCGTGGCCAAGGGCCCCCCCCCCCCCCCTTGGCCACGGGCCTGGGGCGGAAAGAGAGACAGTAAAAGAGAGAGAGATGGAACCACGCGCAAACTTGCGAGAACGCATCACGTTTAGAGACTGTCGCGTGGACCAGTCGACTTTGGGTATTTCAGTAACGTTTTAATTCCCTTCTGTGCTTTCGAGACAAAGACAACATATTTTACTGGCTTCTATCCCAACACGCTTCTGTTCAGATAAACACGTACAGCACGTGAAACAGAAGGATAGTTGGGGGCGTCTGAACCAGTGGGGAACACGAGTGATTGCATATGCACACATGATTCCAATATAGTGCTTCCAAAAAAAAGCCAGAAGTTCAGGAGAAGGCAGAGGTTTGGAGTGATGAAAGAAATAAAGCGACCGTAACGCAAGACGTGGGGGTCTGAGAGCAGCACTCGCACTGACTTTGTTGGTGTGCTTGTGATTGACTGTGAGGCATATGTATTTGTCTCATTTGATGTATTGCACTCCACCCTCCGAAAGATTTCTGCACCTAGCGTACCATTGCAGTGCCTTCAGGATCGGAAGAATTGCAAGCCTTCTACAACTCAGCTGGTATTGCACAGCCTACGGGATCGGCACATCTTTGACCATGCGATGATTTCGTGTGACGACGTTATCACGTGACGTCATATTTTGTGACGTCACAACGAAGTCACAAATATGGCGTCTGTGACGTCGTGATGACGCCATGACGTCTTAATCTCTGATCACGTGACTTTTTGCGTACTTCGTGATAACACCGTCACGGTCACTTCTCTAGTTTGTTGAGGCATCTAAGGCCTTAAAATATAACTCTTCACTTGAGCTACAAACATCGATCTCCTACCAGTTTGCAACAGCGTTTATACTAACTGCTGTATATACCAATTTCTATTAATTATAGAATTTATGACACCTTAAAGGGGCCCTGCAACACTTTTCGAGCATGCTCAAAAAGCGCTGCCGATCGGTAGTCGAGGCGCCCGAGAACACGCGAGCCAAATATTATAGCGATGCGCACGGCCTGGAATTTACAATAAATTCTCAAAGTCAGCTGAAAATCGCTCCCTCTTCTCTCGACAAGTGATGTATTAGTCCGCAAAATATGACGCGATTGTCGGCAGTTCCACCATTGGCTGATGTTATAATCACGATAACACCCTCATAATTACTTTCGTTGTTAATTTTGAGTTCAATAAGTAGATAATATGTATGTTTAAATTCTGTTATCGCGTTAAAAACACCGAACAAACATTAATATTAGCACTTCCGGTCTCACCGACAGCTCGTCTGCTCGTAGTTGCGTGGTTCCGTTTTCTTCGCCATGCGCAGTGCCGAAAACGTGAATATTTCTGTGCTTTTGACCATCGCCGGTTGCCGTTGAGAGTGGCAGCCGTTCGAGTGTTGCCTCGTCAGCTGGGAACTGCATCGTCGGCACGTTCTCACGACCGACCGAGGCAGCCGTGCAGCATGTCTCCGATAACAGTGCTGGCGTCCGGTAATGGCGGCACTTTGGGGTCGTCTGCCGGTGCCGTCTTACGAGGCGGTGTATCGGAGTATGGGCCGAAACCGATCTCAGCTGTCATTCGTTCCAAACGAGCGCGCAGGTTTGCTTCCATGGTTGGCAAAGCGATGAAAACACTACGGCGTTCGAGGTGCACACCCAACATTACCAAACCGACGCGCAGTTTTCAAGCACGCGCGATACACAGTGCGATCGGCTCCGCCGTTCGCTGTCTGTTCAGTATGTCATCGAGCCGTACCTCGGCGTATCCTCCCCGTAGTCTCAGGTTCCCGAGAAACCGCGACACAGCAACCAAGCAGACTCGCATTTTCACGGTAGCTGCAGACAGCCGGGGGATGGGTCCGCGCCGGCCCGATGCCCCACGATCCTTTCTTCTAGTCTTTAGTTCTTTGTTGTCAGCCCGCACTCGCTGTGCGCCCGCATTCGAAGAGCAAACAGCATCGAAGTACCGCCACTGGGAGAAGGGTGCACGCAGCTTTGCCGTGTTGAATACGATTCAAGCGCGAGCAGTGCGACGAGGCAGTGTATCGGAGTGTGGGTCGAAAGCCATCTCAGCTGTCATTTGTTCCAAACGCGCACACAAGTTTGCGTCCATGGTTGGCAGAGCGATGAAAACACTACGGCAGTTCGAGGTGCACACCCAACATTACCAAACCGACGCGCAGTTTTCAAGCACGCGCGATACACAGTGCGATCGGCTCCGCCGTTCGCTGTCTGTTCAGTATGTCATCGAGCCGTACCTCGGCGTATCCTCCCCGTAGTCTCAGGTTCCCGAGAAACCGCGACACAGCAACCAAGCAGACTCGCATTTTCACGGTAGCTGCAGACAGCCGGGGGATGGGTCCGCGCCGGCCCGATGCCCCACGATCCTTTCTTCTAGTCTTTAGTTCTTTGTTGTCAGCCCGCACTCGCTGTGCGCCCGCATTCGAAGAGCAAACAGCATCGAAGTACCGCCACTGGGAAAAGGGTGCACGCAGCTTTGCCGTGTTGAATACGATTCAAGCGCGAGCAGTGCGACGAGGCAGTGTATCGGAGTGTGGGTCGAAAGCCATCTCAGCTGTCATTTGTTCCAAACGCGCACACAAGTTTGCGTCCATGGTTGGCAGAGCGATGAAAACACTACGGCAGTTCGAGGTGCACACCCAACATTACCAAACCGACGCGCAGTTTTCAAGCACGCGCGATACACAGTGCGATCGGCTCCGCCGTTCGCTGTCTGTTTCAGTATGTCATCGAGCCGTACCTCGGCGTATCCTCCCCGTAGTCTCAGGTTCCCGAGAAACCGCGACACAGCAACCAAGCAGACTCGCATTTTCACGGTAGCTGCAGACAGCCGGGGGATGGGTCCGCGCCGGCCCGATGCCCCACGATCCTTTCTTCTAGTCTTTAGTTCTTTGTTGTCAGCCCGCACTCGCTGTGCGCCCGCATTCGAAGAGCAAACAGCATCGAAGTACCGCCACTGGGAAAAGGGTGCACGCAGCTTTGCCGTGTTGAACACGATTCAAGCGCGAGCAGCGCGACGAGGCAGTGTATCGGAGTGTGGGTCGAAAGCCATCTCAGCTGTCATTTGTTCCAAACGCGCACACAAGTTTGCGTCCATGGTTGGCAGAGCGATGAAAACACTACGGCAGTTCGAGGTGCACACCCAACATTACCAAACCGACTCGCAGTTTTCAAGCACGCGCGATACACTGTGCGATGGTCTCCGCCGCTCGACCAGCTCGACGACGACCGCGCGAGCCGACCGGAAGTGGCGCCACAGACCACGTGGTTGCGCCGAGACGCCAGAGAGAAAAAAATGCCGCCGGCGCTGACGTCGCCTCCTCGCACCTCTGCCCTCCCTCCCTCCCTTCACGCCGCGCGCAGCTTTCCGCGAGCTCGCTACGTTGAGTTGAGGGAGAAAGCTGCGGAACGTGATCTCTATATTTTGGTAACACCACTTAGACTTGACGGATTCGAAAAATTTTTGCGGCATATGACTCGTGAAGAGTCATACGTCAATAATGAGACTATTCCAATATAACTAAGAAAGGTGTTGCAGGGCCTCTTTAATGTCCACTCTATCATATACAATCATTATTTTAACTCTTTTCATCCCTTTAACATTCCTTTTTATTTAATCATGGTTTTTACAGCAGAGCAGCTTTTCGTTTATCCGTTCTGTGCGCACAAAAATTATCACCATCATGAAAGGCCTTTATTTTATCTGGCTTCTCGCGTCGCCTAGGACCTGGCGCAGCTGCGCCTAGCGCGCGAAGCGCAATGAGTTAAACATGATAAAGCCTAATTAAGGTAAGACTAGTTAGGTCTAATTAGGCTAAGTTGAACATGGCCATGCCATGTTAATCTTAGTTTAGCTAGGGTGCCTCTATGCCAGCGCCGCCGCGGACACATCGAGGCGCCCTCAGTTTAGCATAGTTGAGCCAAGTTAAGCGTGACCAAGCTTAATTGAGCCATGCCTAGTTAAACTAAGCCTAATTAGGAATAAGTGATTAAGAAGGTAATTCAGCCGCGCTAACCCGGACTAAGACTAAGCTAATCCAGATTAAGTCGAGCTTGTCTAGCCGAGTCGGGGGTTAAGCACGACCGCATTAACCTAATCTGTATTAACCCAGACATAGTTTATCTGAACTAATTCAAAAATCGAAACTGCCGATTCCGACCCTCCGTGATCAAGCCAGTTGTATGTGTCTGGATATACTAATTTGGACTAGCTTAATCCGGTCCGGATCATTAAGATAAACGCAGATCGAGTCGTGGTTGATTAAGTTGTGCTCGGCGAGCCCGTTCCGCATTTAGCCACGCTTGGTCAAGTCATGCTGGATTAAGTTAATCCCATCCGTGCCCTGACTTAGTCGGTATTTGGTTGGCCACCAGCTCCGCTGTTAGTCCAGCCTTGCACCGCTGGTGAATCCTGCCTAATTTTTTTTCCTTCTCAGTTGATTGTATTAACCCCCGCCCCAGGCCCCACTCGAATGATTTCCGTGCCCAGCGTAGTTTTGCATTGCCTCTGGGAACGGAGGCATTAGAAGCTTTCTGCGCATCATGCTATTTTGCAGTGCCTCCGAGATTGGCCCACCTTTGATGATGACGTCACAGAGTGACGTCATCACATGATGATCTTTACGCATCACTTGTGCTGACACCGACGCCGCCGACGGTCACTTTTTGCTTTGGATGAGGCATATCTATGGTTATCGCCTAAGGAATGAGCAAGATGGCTACTAAACGTGCCAAAATAGAAGTTCAATGTAGAAATAAAGCAGCCGTGGAACCAATCTAAAACATTCGTCGCCAGATGGAGTCTTAAGGTAGACAATTTGGTGCAATGTAGCCACCAACGGCAACCCCATCTGTGCGATCCTGTATGACAGAGCTAAAAAAAAGGGCTGTACCAGTGCTTCACTAGATACGTATAATGGGATATTTGATCTGCACAGTGTAAACGTATACTTGCTATAATTTTTCCCTCACTGTGTACGTCTGTTAAACGTGGCGCACATATCAGCCCAGGCCTCAGGCCATTCTTCTGTGTCAAAGGTTACGAGTTTTCAGTAATGAAGCCCTGTCTTACTTTTCACGTACCGTTTTTTATTCTTCTTCTGGAGCAATGGCTAATTGGAAATACGTAGCAGAAATGCAAAGAATCAAAAAAATCTTTGTACGTACTTTAATTCATGGGTACCTTCTCTATCGCATTGAAATATTTGACATTCTGTTTTGAGCAAGCCACTGGTTGCACTCCTTTTTATAAACAATTTGTTATTTAATCCTATACTTTGCAAACTCCAGAACGCACTTGGCGCAAGGGCCTTCTGTTATGTAGGTGTCCTTTACTCGAAGGTCGTAGGTGGGACATTCGCCTAGAACACAAGAAAATACACTTTATCAGAGTGCGCCTTCTAGAAAGAGACTTCTTCAAGGAAGCTTCTCATGGAGCGGACTTAATAAAAGTACACAAGTGATTTTTGTCAAACATCGTCATTTCAAAAAAATTAGCAACACGTCAAAAGTAATTAGGTGATGACATCCCGATTCATTACTAGTAATGAACGCGGATTCAAGGAACAAAAGGCAGGGGATAGAAAATTTCAAGCTACCAGCGTCACAAGGTAGTTTCCAATCGATACAAGCAGTTGTCATAAGGGCATTGCCATCACATACTGCGACAAGTTGTTCGACATTCTGTGAAGACGCGCGCTGCATGCTGCGTTCGTAAAATCCGTCAAACTGGCAATCAAAGCGCGCAATGCACCGCCGGACTGCGAGTGCCATCACACAGAGGGCTTAAAAGACTGCCGGCTCAAGAAATGACCGGCTTGAGAATACATGTGATAAGGAGACGTCTGTATGGTTCTGACTATAGCAAACGAGGGAAATTCTTGCTTAAGGCTGTGTTCCTTGATTTCATGAGCGCAGGTTCGCCCTGCATAAATGTTTTATGGTGCTAGCTGCTAGCCACGTAATATATTTTTTTTATTGTTGGATTTTTACGTCCCAAAAACACCATATGAATATGAGGGACGCCGTAGTGAAGTGCTCCGGAAAATATAACCATCTGGTGTTCGTTAACATGCAAATAAATTTGATACACGATCATCTGAGATTTCATCTCCATCAAAATGCGGCCGCCGCGGCCAGCATTTGATCCCGCGCCCTTGGGTCAACAGTCGCGCACAATAACCACAAGTTTATTATCTCTCTCTCTCTCTCACCATGGCGACCACTACTACTCACGTAAGGCTCTAGCGTAGAGCACTGGCGTAGCCAGAGGAGGGGGGGGGGGCGGTGAACATTCCCCACTTGAACTTTTTTTAGTTTTGCATGTGGATATACAACGCGCACATACAAACGCACGCACGAACGTGCATACAGCATGGTTGACCCCCCCCCCCCCCCCCCCCCCCCCCCCCAAAAATAATTTCTAGCTATGCTACTGGCGGCGAGGTTCACTTCTAGAAACCCGAAAAAAAGGTGTCAAGCCAAAGTCGGAAGCAATGTCTGCAAATTATACAAAAAAGTATTTTAAAGAGACAGTAATGGTTGTATAGAAGAGATAGCATAATGAGGATTGTATTGAGTAAAGAAAGATTTTAGTTGGCCCCGTAGATAGTTAATGAAAACCAAGTTAAAAGGGCCACTTACACCCTAAAAGCGCAGAAAAGTGCCTATGGTTCCTAATTAAACATAAGGAAGTGAGGACGCGATCTAAGATGCTTTATAGCTCTCGTATGATGTGTTCATGACATCGATCGAATATGGCTAAATATTCTTAATTGCGTCCAAGATATGCTATACCAGAGTTATCGATGCGCCAAACATTCAAACTATGGCTTCCAGCCCTTATCAATACTAGTTCGGTTGGAATCAGGGCTCAACGCGCTTCTATTTCCTTCAGGTTCAGTTCCGGTTCTGAAAAATTAAAATTGATAGTGGTTCCATTAACATCTTTGCTATGATGAAGAAGTTCGCTACAGTAAACAATACCTAGCTTTACGGCGCCACCTTGCACATTGCTATCGACTTACATACATGGTGCTTGCGGAAGTTTAGCCAGGAAGGATCGCGTCCTTTGAACTTCGGTAGAGAGCGAGTGATGTTTTCACATACGTATGAATGGTGTTGGATGTTATGTGGTGTTGTGTAGTGGCGAGGTCATCGTACTTCTGGCGCACAGCCACGAGATAACGGGTCGTGGTGTCCCACCGCTGTCCCCACTACTGAGAACTTGCGACGTCGCGAGGGTGGAGCGCCGTAGTGCGAGCCGCAAGGCTGACGGGTTGACGATGCCGACGTTGGACTTATGCCTAGTAGCCGGACAAGACAAGCATTTTGGAAAACGATAACAGGTTTGCAGCAAGTGAGGTGATATCGCTGTGCTCCGCCTGACAGCTTGACCGAGTCAGCTAAGGCGACTCTTAACAAGTGGCCGGCACGGCCTTAAATATGTTTCATCGATTGTCTCCCGTCACCTCCACAGTCGTCGCGCCGTGATCTACATGGTCCTCCAGATTTATGGAAGTCATCCTACGTAGGCGGGGCGTTGATCTTTCGTCGTAAGCCGGCACGGCATGGCCGAAGAAGGACCTCTTCCCACGAGACCGCAAGCCTAACAGTGTTTGGGGGGAGACGAGGGCTTGCCGAAAGTCTGCGACTGGCCGATCTTCCCGTGGGAAGAACGGATGCACGAGGGCAGGAGATGTGGCACAACAGTAGACAGTGGCGTCGAAAGAGTGCGCAACCTGCAGGACGGCCTTTTACGCGCTATCTTTAGCGCGCCCTCTGGCACACGCTTTCCATTACTCATATTCATACGACATACATTAATGATTATTTAAATGATTATTACGTGACACGAGTCAGTGTCCCAGAAAGCTCGCTTGAAGGGTCAGAGTTTCATTGCAAATGAGTTAATAGAGACACCGACTTAGCTTTGATTACGGGTCGGTAATGACCACCACTGTATAAGGCTCTGGCGAAATCAATAAACACAGCGCTCGTCCCAATTAGCTTACGTACAGCGCCACGAAAGTTAGCCTTGACTTCAAATTACTGTCATTCGCTAGAACGCCGACGCTATAAAAACCACACTATGCCGGAAATTTAGTTCTGGCGCCGCGCAATTGTGCACGAGCGAACGCTAGCGGAGTTACACGCGTTTGATAGACATTTTTCTATACCAAATTAAAAATAATTCGCGTCTATGATAAAACGCACACGTCGCGGCAAAAATGCTCAAGACCTGCCCCTAAAAGACTTAATTTGATAATAAGCAGTACCTTAACGAAACCTGCCATAGTGGGTAGGACATTTTTCATGGGTGTGTAGAGTGGCATATGGAAAAGGGCGTGCAGTTCATTTGGCTCCATGTAGCAAGTTCTGGTCCAGGAGGTTGTGGACTTGGACTTCTGTGTAAAAATGTTTCATGTATATAGCGCTTAGACATTTGTATATGTTACTGTCTTTGATTACGACGCTGTACCCAACTGTTAGTAGCGTCATAGAGAAATTTTCTTTCTCTATGGTAGCGTCCTGTGGTGAAATAAACTTTTTCTAAACAAAAAATTGGCCGCGTATCTGCGTGCTTCGCTGCAAATGTCGTCTAAAGACGATAGAAGAGGCGCTGCGTGAGATATGGGCGCCATCTGGCAATACGTCGGGAAACATGAGTGCTGTGTTGCGGGCTGGTAGTCACGGCGCAGCAGCAGGCGAAGACCGGCGGTGACCAACGCGACCGGCGGGGTCGCGAGCCAGCCCGAACACGCGGTTTGGCGCGAAGCGCTGAAGCAGAAGAAACGTCCGCAGTCAACGAATACTCTCCACACACTCTTTTATTTACACGTCGCCTGGGTAAAATAGGAATACCAGAGTGGCGCCCCATGGCATTCGTACAGTGCAATACAGAACCGAAACCAAAACACAACAATAAGCTCGTGCAGAGGGCACGGAGGAAGGCAAGTTTCAGCGCAGTCACATTTTCAGCGCAGCTTAAGAAACTAGGGCCTTTATAATTACGTATGTATGCATTTTCTATTAAAGGAAAACACCACCCAATACTTACCTAGTGATGTTGCGCCTCAGATATGCGTAACGTTTGCTTTTTGATCGACAGTGTACACAAGTATGAACCTATAGGCAGCCGTTCAAGACGGCTGGCCCTTGGGCAAATGGTTCAACTTTGGCTGAGTGGCTGAATCGAGTGACGTGCCGACAAACAGAAAGGCAGACAGACATTGTATATATTGTGATACATTGTGATAAGTGTGCGCGATAAGTTCTTAGTAGCATGCATTAGGGACACCCTGTGAACTTCGACATTTCTGTTAAAACGTTTTATGTGTATTGTGTTTCGTCATTTGTGTATGTTAATGTTCTTGTTGCACGGACACTGTTTCTAAATGTTCGTAACGTCCTACGATGAACTAAACTTTTTCTAAACAGACCAATATTTCTCGGTTTAAGTATCCCAAGAAAGACTATCGTCTTTAAAAATTATGGAGTCGAAGCTTTCACAACGCCTTGACAGCAAAAGTGAAGCCAACTTTTGCCCACCAATGAGCTCTGGAACATGCTCTTTTCTGGTGGGGCCTACTTAGAGATCAAATGGCTTTGATCTATTAGTATAAGTACTACGTTAATTATCAAATAAAAGGTCGTTGTTGCCGACAAAAGTAACCTGTCGAGTGGAGTATTGACGATTGATCTCCAATAAAATTTGCCATGACTTTGAGGCTTACAAATGAAAACTAGTAACACAATGACACACTTGGAGCAGTATCTGAGCCGTAAAAGTTGACATAATGAACTCGTCTGGCGTGCGAAGAAAACGCTTGCTTTCTTTCGCCAAACGCCGATGATTTATCGTGCCCCTACTAAGATGGCGGGCGCAGCCGCCATTTTTTGGTGGGCACGCCTTCACTATTGCGCAATAATCGCCACTCCAGCAAATTTCTTTAACCTTCTTGGTTCTAGTATATTGTACTTCGGCAGAAACATCTGCATAAAACTCTAAAAGCTTTCGATAACTTCACTTTCTGTGCGCGAAGCATTAGCAAACCACAGGCAATTTTACCGTATATATCAATCTAGCTGCCTACGTCATAGCCCTGTCGTGGTCGTTTCCTTAGTGTATTCCAGGATTGGCATGGCATTTCATGAATGCTTGACGAATATGATTCATATGTAGTAACATATATGACAATGTTTCATGGTGCGATTAGTTTGCTATACAGGGTGTTTCAAGAAATGTGTCCAACCATCTCAAAAGATCGGGAAAATGCGATATTTGCTCGGGGATTGCAGAATTGGTTTTTCTGTAGCGGCAGGAATCTTAAGGTAGTTAAGGACATCATTGTGGACAGTAATTAAGAAAGTTACATTAATTACGTTTTAATTAGTGGAGTTAGTTGATTGTGTCAAATGGGAGAATTGAAGCTCTTCATGGGGGGAACCCATCCGAGCTTTGAGATTTCGGAAAAGCGTCCTCTAGTAATTGTTGTGGCGTAATGAAATTCAACGAAATGCAACGGTTTTCAACAGCGAAAGCCATCGAATTCGGTTGAATTTCATTACTTCGTAATTATTACTAGAGGCCGCTTTTTCGAAATCTCGATGTTGTGATGGGTTTCTGGCACGAAGAACTTTCCCAATTCCCCAATTCCCCAATTTGACACAGTCACCTAACTCCACTAATTAAAAAGTTAATTAATTTAACTTTCTTAATTACTGTCTCAAGTCATGTCCCTAACCATCTTAAGATGCCTAGCGCTACAGAAAAAGTCATTCACTCATTTTGGACGTCTCACAAGAATATGGCAGTTGCGTTCTTCCATGTTTCTATTTAGGTTCCGCCATTGAATATGGCTGAATTTCATTACTTCGTATTATTGCGATAGCAATTATATGGACAGTCTCGGCTGATTTTTGCCGTCGCCGTCGCCGCCGTCATGCTGCGTATATGTATAAGTATGTATATATACATCAATATCCCAAAGAAAAATAAATCAGAAAAATGCTTCCGAAGCGCGGAATCGAACCAGCGACCTCAGAATTCGCAGCGCGGTGCGCTAAGCACTGCTCCACAAAGCCCACATCCCTCTGGCAGCTAACGGCGAGCGTTATATACACACCCTTTACCGTTTGCAGTCCTCCGAGACGGAGGCGCTTATAAGCGTTTCTTCATTACCAGCGAGATGGCGCTAGGAGCGTGCGGGCGCACTTAAAGGCGTCGGCCGGCTCTCTCGCTTCTTATATTTGCGCAGCGAGAACCTTGCCCTTCCGCTGTGTGCTCGCGCGGGTGCTCGAACAAACTACCGCAGTGTTCATGATTCTCAGCAGATCGAGCTACGTGGTAGCTCTCACCGCGCGTCGCGTGCTTGTAGCTAAAAGCGTTTCAGATGTCGTGCACGTAACGTACGTGTACTTTTCACGTTTGCGTATGAGAAGTCCCTACGCACGTGAAATTAAAACTGTCTAGTAGCTGCCGGGTAGTGATGGACGCACGGTAGTCGCAGCGCGTCCATCACGGGCCGCTTTTCTTGCTATCGCATTCATTGCTTCGCCCTTGCGGCGAAACTGTGACTTTTTATTACTAGATGCCACTTTTTTGAAATCTCAAGGTTGAGCAGGGTTTCTGAAGGCAGCAATCAAATATCGCACTTTCCTGATTTTTTGAGAAGGTTGGACACATTTCATGAAACACCCTGTACATCAGAATAAGCATCAAATTACGTGGGTGTATGACCGGTTCGTCATACACCCACGTACGCCCAAGTATTTTACAAGGTATGTCCGTTAATTAGATATGACTGTAATTTCGCAGGGCACAAATGTCTCCAGACTTGGATACAGGTATGATACGAGCAACTTTCTTGCACCAGGTACGCTTCCTCCTTCGATAAAGTGCTGAAAAATTGCACTGGAAATACGAGTCATGGCTGCTTTATTTGGCCTCAACTAAGTAGTTATGCTCTTTCTTACGTAAGAATGTATTTTATGGTCGCATTTATAGAAGCAGTAAAAAAACATGCACAATTCCTTATCCGCGCTAAATAATAGCTACCGTGCATCCGTGCAACAATATTATAGCCGCAGAGATTCGCACAATAATTTCACTTATTGTAAGAAACTGTATGATTCTATCATTTTCGTTATTTTCTCTGCACAACAGCCCCTCGCATATGCACACACTGCAGGGGATCGGCCGTGGTTTGGACGGCGCCCGAACGATGTTCGTTGCTGTTAGCGTAGTCAACTGTACCGATGTTCAGTTTAGCAGCGAAGCTAAGAAAGGGAAAATAGACAACCACCCGTTTGTAGCACGAAGCCAAAAGGAAATCCATACGGATTTCTCGGAAATAAAGCCTCTTAGTTGCCGAAAAGTTCGTCCTGGTCCGGCGATCGAACCCGGGACCAACGCCTTTCCGGGGCGGTCGCTCTACCAATTGAGCTAACCAGGAAGCGGCAACTAAGAGGCTTTATTTCCGAGAAATCCGTATGGATTTCCTTGTGACTTCGTGCTACAAACGGGTGGTTGTCTATTTTCTCTTTCTTAACCCTTCCGCCACCTTGCGGGATTCCGCAGAACTGATTTGCAATATGTGAACAGCGAAGCTGTTTAGCAAATCTTTCCTTGTGAGACGATCGCGTAAAACTATCTTCGTCTTAACCGGTGTGTGCCACTGTGCGGCTACCCGAGAACGAGTACAGGGAGAGGGAGAGAAAGAAAGAGAGAAACAAACAAAGAGACTTAAAGAAAGTTATCAAGAAAGAGAAAGAGAACAATCCTTGCTGAAAAACAAAATTCTTCACGAGGCGGGATTCGAACCCACGTACCTTTGATGTGGAGGCGAGCGCCCTAACCACTCGGCTATCCAGGCACGCTAGCACAGCATAGCATAGCCTTGCATAGTATAGTGCAGCAAGTAGCTGGGAAAGCACAGAAGCATAGCACAGAAAGAACGAGAAATAAAGAGAAAGAAATGCTGAAAGAAAAAGGAAGTAAAATGGAGAGAACATCAACTAAAAGAGAGAAAGAAGTAGAGAGGGAGAGAGAGAGAAAAAAAATGATAGAAAGGAAGAAGGGGGAAGCAAGCATCGCGTCGTCTAGCAAACAGATACCGCACCACCTGGCCAAGCCGCGCATGCGCAATTGCTAGGCCACGCCCACCGATGGAGACTTCGCGCAACCTCTGCTCAGCAGTGCATAGCCTGGCTGCGTACTCCCGAGGAGGAAGCCGCGCATCTCCAAGCCAGACGTGTCGGTCGATGAGGAGTACGAGCGGCGACGGGTCCGTGCTTCGCTGCGCCAAGCGTTTGCGCCTCTTAGTACAAACTGCCCGCAATTTTTTTTTGTTTATGTCAGGTTACTTCACTACGTCTGTCTTGCTTGCTTTTATTTGGCTCCTATTTCACAGCGAAAGCTGTTATGAGATCACAACAACAGTTCCGTAGTTGTCCGCCGCCGCCGGTGTCCGTAACTACTATCGCGCGAATTAAGAAAAAAAAACGAATGAGAAAAAAAAATATTCAGGATCGCATGGGTTTTGGACCCGGGCCCTCCGCGTGGCAGTCGAGTATTCTACCACAGAGCCAGGCCGGTGCTTAAAACTTCCTTGCAAAAAGACCCTGTAGAGGCATCATGTCGGGCAAGGAATCGCGTTAACATATGCAATATAGCGTGGCAGAAGAATAAAATAACAACCAGGTGTCACGCAATGTCAATGGCGCAACGAATGCTTGAGTTAAGGCTTCCCACCCACTACAAAGTGGTCGGCCATAATTCTTCACCGTCGTCAGCCACATGCAGCATCAACAAAGTGCACGTAATTCCTTACAGATGTGTAGTAAGTACCTCGCTTATCCGCAGAAAGACGAATAATGGCATAGTGGGTGCTCCATACTTCACAAAAATTATCATTTATGGCGTAGTGGATACCCTGCATGTGTACTTGTATTAGTTTCCCAAAGCGAGTTTGTAACGGGCTCTGGAAAGGCCGCTCTTCCAGCTTTCGCTGTGACCGTGCTGCGCGTTGCGCGCAGGCCTGGCGGTTTTTTTTTTTTTTTTTCATTCCTATTTCGCTTTTTCTTCCATACAGGAATAAATACGCGCCAATCACGGTAGCGCGCTAGCGCTGTCCTTCGCGTGACAAAAAGAAGACGAAGAATCTCGTAGGCTGACGTGGATGCACGAAATCCTCATTTGTATCTTGCCAGCATGGGTAAGCGACTTATTTTTACATGTTTCTGAACGACAGCGTCCCTTTCGGTTCTCCGTGCCGCTTGCCTTCAGAAATGATGGCCAGAATGCTCTGTAACTTAGCGTCAGCTAAAGAAAAAGGCAGTCAACTCCGACGTGTCGAATCGAGCTGTTCTTCCTAGTGCTTGCTGCACTAGGAAGTAAGCTGTACTGTGCCGCTTACGGTTCTCACTATTTTGCCAGCATGGCTACTCAGAACCAGCGTCGAAAGCAGTGCTCTGCTCTGCCAGTTACGTCATACGTGTTGTTTGTGCTTGGGTTACGTGAATGTTCCGCTTGTGACGGAGGCCGGAAGTTACACTGCTGCACACTTTAGCAAAAAGGAAACGCGTCGCGCGCGCGCGAGGGACATCGGCGCAGCGTTCGTGTATGAGCATTCATAAAAAACGTTTACAGTGTTCCGACGGCGGAATTCTCACCCTGACGATCTAGTACCGAAGCTCGATGCTTCCCATCCATGCACTATGCCACAGGCGCGTGCCTCGTCAGGCAGCGTAAAATGAATGGCCTTAAGGATGTCGTGCGTGCAAGCAAGCGCCTCCAGAGGCTTCGTGCGTTTTTTGCAACACTGACAGGTTCCTCAACAACTGCCTTCGCGCAACCCAGCGCGTTGAGGCGCTGATGGAGTGTCGGCCAATTGCCGTTACGCTATTCGCATGCAGAATGATAATTGGTAGCAGTCAATATCTACTGAAACTTTTCATGGACACTGTCCTAAGTCCCGAAGTTAAAAAAAAAACGTCTGAATGTTTCTGAACCACTTTTCCAAATAATCGTCGAATGACTTCAGTTTAATGTGTATTGCCTCGCGACTGAGTCGCCGCAAAAATTTTCTCAAATCCATGAGGAACGAGCGAGTTACAGGGATTGTTGCACGCCTAAAGCTCTTTCTCTTCTCGCTCGTCCCGACGAGCGCACTGGAATCTATGGGGGGGGGGGGGGGGGGGAGAAGAAAATAAGTTACGTCAGCGCGTGTGATGACCTTGAGCGCGCTAGATGAAATGTGATCGCTTTCACGCGTTGCGATTCCGGTGCGCGCTAGTGTCGCTACTGTGTAATTTTACGCCGGCACGTGGCGACACCCCGTGGCAAGAAGCGCATCTGACCCAAACGCCGCTCCCGATTTATGTTAACTATCAGCCAATAGCAGCAATCTGCTCTTTGACAACATACAGCTGTTTTACGACATGCGGCCTGTATAGAGAACCAGCCGAAACATTTAGTTTGCTAACGACGACAATATTTCGACATGGGACGCGCTTCTTTCATTTCTTCTTTCTTTCCTTTTCTTTTCTTTTCTTTTCTTTCCTTTTCTTTTCTTTTTCAGGTGATGTAGAGCCGATGGTGGAGGCTCCTTCAAGTGAGTCATGAAATTCTAGAAACGCTCAGTGGTTGTTGAAAAAAAAAAAGACAAGTTCACTGACAAAACCTGATGAAACTATCCCATGTTTCGGAACCGCGTATGTATTCCTTGTGCACTGAGTTGATCAGGTAGTCGTTGTACAAGGAGTTGTTCAATGAGTTGCAGAGCCCGTCGAACTCAGTGAGCAACGAACACGGTTTTCATTCCATTTCACGCCTGACCAGACCAACTTTGGTCAAAGCCTTAAGATTCAGTAGACGCTACTGGAAAATAATCTTACGTACCGTGCAATTTTACTTCTATAGAATCTAGAAAAATGCTTGCAGGAACAGAGCAGCGGTAAGCGGCCAAGTTTTTTTTTTCGGCGTCTTCACATGCGCGTCCCTATATTTCCTTTTCTTTAAAAAATACTTAACCGCGCATGCGCGTGAGCATTTCTGCAAATGGGTCATATCAACGTGCCCCATACAGGTGTAAACGCGCGGGTATGCGCGAATATCTCGGTAAGCCTTCGACAGGAATGCGTGTTTGAGACCAGAACATTTTGTACGCCAAGCTCCATTGCCATAGAATTCACGGTTTAATTCACAGAATATGGGTCGGCGTCTTAGTATCTAGAATGCAGCCATCCAATGGCTCAAGCAGAGCTCCCCAGTTTTTGCTTACCCAAAGCTTACACGAGCGCTGCGCCTTCTCTTTATTTTTCCTTCATTTTCAGGAGCGGCAGAGGAAAAGTAAGTGCGATCTCAACGCGCTATAGTGCGTGCTCTCATATTTAACAAAACAATCACCTCCCAACAGGGGCGTAGCCAGAAATTTTTTTCGGGGGGGGGGGGGGGGGGGGGGGTTCAACCATACTTAATGTATGGTTATGTGTGTAAGGGGGGGGGGGTTGGGGGGTTTGAATCCCCCAACCCCCCCCCCCCCCCTTGGCTACGCCCCTGAGCAGTATGCCGGGAAATGGGCCGCTGCAGGAATGATAGGTTAAGAGAGCATTCTCCTTTCCCCCAGCACCGAACAGCGCGAGGCTGCGGACACCGCCATCAAGCGCACCCTCGTCGCCGGCTCTCTCGTAGTCCTCGTCATTGCGGGGCTATTCTCCTACATAATTCTCAGCACACTCTGTGAGTTTCCTAATATGGTGTTTTCTTTTTTTTGTTTTTTTCCTTCTCTTTTTCTTTTTTTTTTGCGGAAGCTTCACGGCATTTGTCTTAGCGCGTGATAGTGTTCGTTGATACAATCGACACTAATGGAATGCTACTGACGCTACAGCTAAAGCGCAATTTATTCCTCAGAAATTTTTTTTAAAAATACTTCATCGTGGAAAAAGAAGCGTTAAGAGAGGCTCTAGCCAGCCCGACTACGTTAGCTATTGCAGTAAATGTAGAGTGCGTTGCGCAGTGTTGCGGAAATGACTTCATCTTTACGCGAAATATTAACCGAGACTGATCGCCCAAATCTGCACGTGTATCCCTGAAAACACGCAGCAAAGCTGTCTCTGTTCACGGCTTCATGAAAACGAGAATGAAAGGATTACTCCATGTTTCTTCTTTTTTCTTTTTTTTTCAGTGTGCTGTGTGAAGTGAAACGTTGTGTTCATGCCCTGTTTTTTGTGTGTGAGCCAGCAGCATTTACAGGCTCTCATGCAATCGCCGCGCGCGTATTCGTCGTCTTTTTCAGTGGGCAGCGCTGTGCTTGCTTTAATAGAGATTTCTAGAGATGTTTTATCAATTTACGAGTAGTTATGACGCGTGTCAGGGGTAAATACTGTCGGCAGCACTTCGTGGTCAAAGCTTAAAGCCCACGCCAATACGCTTCTGGTGAGCTGAAAGATGCAAAGCGAGATGGACTACCAAGACCGCTGCACCTTCGGTTTAAAGAAATCGTCGCGTCAGGCTCTCTCCTATATTGTTTATTTCCTTCCCCGCGGACTCCAGTTACACTGGTCAGAACGGTTCGGCTGTTACACACGTTTTACTGCTTAAAGGGACACTGAAGAGCAAAACAAAATTTTCTCGCATTAGTAAAGTAGTCTTCCACTATACCAAAAACACCACGCTTTCTGCGCGAAGACGCTTAATAAGCGAGAAAACGCGCAAAAAGAAAATACAGGTGGCGACGCCACCTTGGAATTCCCGCACCATTTGCCGTGACGTCACATATTTTTGACGGCGCCTGCTTGGGCCTACGTAGTTTCTAATCGGTTAAATCGAAGTACATTGTCCTCCGAGGGGGCCAGAGACTTGACATAAAGAGTTTGCGGAAATTTCGTCGAGCCAGTGGCGCCAAAATAAGTTATATGCTCTTTGAAGTCTTTTACGTCACGAATTACAAAGTTCGGTGCGAAATTTAAAAATGAAACTTTGAACTTGGTTTTCTCCTCTAATAATAAACATATGGTGGTGAAAATAACTACACAAGAGTTCTCCGAGCACACTTTATCAATCTAAACGAATTCATTGTTTCTCTTTAGTGTCCCTTTAAGACATCCATTTTTTTTTACATAGCGAAGCGGCGTTTTTTGGCTAAATGACTGATCCTTCGGCAAAACAACTTTACGGAATCGATGGGAAGTTACTGCGTCGTTGTGCCTGGGCGTGTATCCGATTAATAGGCTGTATACCATTTTAAGCGATATCCGAGGTACCCAACTGCACTAAACATGCGTTGTTTTCAATCATCACGATTATTCTCTCGGCGCATAAGCAGCATTACTAAGGTGTGGCGCACGTCGGCGTGCATACAATTTAAAGGGGTCGTGAACCACCTGTTTAAGTAATCATCGAATGACCGCAATACGACCTTTACAAATCAGTATGACCTTACAAATGACCTTTACAAATCTATTGCCGCAAAGATTTGTCGAATCCGTCAAGAACGAGCGGAGTTACTAGGCATTTTCTGTCTCTCTCTCTTCTCTCGTCCCGACGAGCGCGTTGGAAGCTACGCAGGGAGAGATGGCACGGGGGAATGAAGTTACGTCAGCGCGCGTCATGGCCTTGAGCGCCCGTGATGAAACGCGATCGCTTTCTCCCGATGCGATTCATTTGCGCGAGTGCGGCTCACCGTGTAACGTTAGCAGACTATGGAGGGCGGCGCCGGCACGTGGCGTCACTCCGTGGCAAGAAGCGCATCTAATCTAAACGCCGCTCTTGATTTATCTCGGGTATTGGCCAATTACATGATATCTGCCGTTGGATGTCGAACAGCAGGCGCCAGCATCTCAAAAGAGAGTGAGCACGGGTCTCTGTATGAAAACAGGGCGCCTGAAAAAAAAAAAATGGCAACTTCGCGCTCCGTCTTTAAGCTCTCCTTGCCACGCATGACTGCAAGATTTGGCTGAGATGTTCATAGCGGTGTCTGCTACCCGTAGGATGTGTTTTTGCACCTAGCCCGAGGGGTGGTTCATGATCACCTTAACAGCGTTCCTGAGAGTAAACATGTTTCCGTCCAACACTTTGCGATGGATGTATCGATGGCACAGACAGACTCTTTCTTTTTAATAAAGAAATCTCTCAAGAATATTCTCGCCGTCCGGCTTTGCTTTTTTCAAGAATCAAGACTCGCGCAAAGCGCGGCGCACATAGACGGTCTATACAGCGCCATATAATAGGTTGAGGAATTCAATACTATATTGAAGAGAAAGGGTTTGCTTGTGTCGGCGACACATCCGTCGCACTGTGTTCGACAGAAACGTGTCCTCTTGAGAGAAGGCTATTAAAGACTATGTCAGTATGTGTTACACCTTGGTTCTGCCGCGCAGGCTCGTAACTTACCCATTTTATTTTGATATTGACATTATGTATGGTAGCCTGCAAAAAGCGCAATGTGGCGCTTTCAGTGTCATTCTGTCCCCTTTTCATGATGTGTATTTTGAGCCATAATCAAGTGGGCATAGTAATTAAAAGCGCCCGAGAAAATGATGCTCTTCAAAGGTTAACCGTAATGGCGATATGAAGACATGACTAACGAAGACATGAGTCCTCGTTAGTCAGATTGTTGACTAACGAAGACATGAGTCTTCGTTAGTCAGTGTTGCGTAGCTAGTGTCGCATCTTGCTTTTATTAACCCTACAAACATTTTCCTCTAAATAGCGTGAGGTATAACTCCGGCCAGCAGCGGATAAATTTTTAGAGATTAAATATTCTTTTCGTGATTGAACAGCAACGCATACCAAGTGATACAGACCACTCTCCGAGGCACATACCCAGCGACACAGGCTGGTGTCAAAGGCATTAATTCTCAGCCGGTACATCCTTTATGGTACATACCTCGTGACCCACTTTAATATTGTGAAATAATGACGTGAGAAAAGTTGGCACAACGATTGCTTTAGAACACGACCCCTTCACCGAAGTAACCTAGCGATCTACACATTAGCTGATGGATTACGCAATGGCCGAAATTGATGGCTAGAAAATTGCTAGAAATGTAGCAATCTTTTCATAAGCAGGTGAAGGTTACTGTAAATCGCCTAAAAGGCGGGCCTTGTGACGTATGCTTCACACCTTACCATGTGGAGTCCTTTTAACGTTCTCTCACATCTGACAAAGTAGAGCCGAAATATTGCCTTCAGGCCACTCCAGAAAGTATATGTCCAGGCAATCCGCCATCGGTAAGATAGCTCGCCTTCTCGTATCGTATCATTTAAAGGCGTCATGGCATGATTACCCACCGATTAGCAGTTTGAAAATTGCAGAGGGTATATTGTGTCTATAGAGGTGTGAAAAATAGACTGTAAAACAATCTTCCAGTCCAGAATAAACCCTTGATGTACCTCGGTATAAACGCCACCCACCGATGTCGACCGTGATTTTGTCATGGCATGCGTGACGTCATGTGCTGCACGGAGCGGAGCCATCGTCTGCTACCAAATCGGCCACGTTACCACACGGGGTCAGTGTATGGCTGCTGCACCGCGGTGGCATTGTTTCAGCCACGGCAAATCGTTTAATTTCAATGGCAAGCTGAACAAAGTTGAATAACCCGATGGCACGTGCAGCTGACCACGGAACGAAATCGTTCGCCGGAAGGCAGAGCCTCGCACGGCAAGTTACATCACGGCTCCTTAGCGCGCCAGTGTTGCCCGACTCTCGGGTCAATCGCGTAATTACAAAAGCATTCAATAGAAATTTAAGTGCGCGACCAGATGCGCTAAAATTTCGCCAGCTTGCTTTTGAACGCACAAGGATTATGAGCCATACAACACAGGTTATGAGCGAAATTTGATCGTCACGGCCCCTTTAAATTTGTTCACCCGCCACGGTGGTCTAGTGCTTACGGTGCTCGACTGCTGACCCGAATGTCGCGGGATCGAATCCCGGCCACGGCGGCCGCATTTCGATGGGGGCGAAATTCTCGAGGCCCGTCTACCTGTATTTAGGACGGTAAAAATTCCCTCGTAATCATATCGTGGTTTTGGGTCTTAAAATCCCAGCAAGTATTACATTTAAATTTGTTCAGTCTCCGCTATCACTAATGCTTTCGCCTCATCGATCCTTGCACGGCGCTTTTGCGACTTCCACCGCACTGTCTCGCGCGCCTGCTCTTCTCTCCACTGTCCTTTCCATCTTTCTTTCTCTTTCCCACTCCCTTTAGTGTAGGGTAGCAAACCGAATGTTACAATTCTGGTTAACCTCCCTGCCTTTCTCTCGTTTTAATTTCTCTCTCTCTCTCTCTCCACCGCACTGTCAGAACTTTCCACGCTGATTCGCATAGGCGTTCGCGCGAGGGGGGCAGGAGGGGCGGCCGCCCTTACCCTGATAATCCAAGAGGGGCGCCAGGTACGCCCCACACCTTTAGTCATGGCACATTCGGCTGGTCTTTTGAGAGCTCTCTCACTGTGTTTGAAAGGGATGATTTCAACAGCTTTCAAGCTCTACACGGAGGACAAGCAGGTGTGCAAGTCCTGTTCCTCCTTCCTTATCGTGTATTGGACCAATTGTTTTAGTAGTAATGCGTATCTAGTTGCTATTTTACGCAGATTTTTCAGAGCCTCCGGAGCGCTCGAAAACGACCAGTCGAATGTACAATCAGTCGGACCTGTCCCGCCATTCAGCACAGGTTTTTTGAAGACGACGAGGGCCTTGTACCTCTGCCTCGGTTATTACATTAAGGAACTTCTTAATTACTACTCACCCTTAGCCCCGGAAAGAGTCGTATCAGAGGCAGGCCGAGTTGTGAAAAGCACGTCATCGATTTACTTTCATTTTTGCATTCATTTCGAATCTTATTTTCTATCGGATTCGACCAAACAGGGGGGGGGGGGTGCGACGAAACTTGGTTTCACTTAACCCGCGCACGCCTATGCTGATCCGTAAGGAGACTTCGGCATAAAATCTTATTACCTCCACGTCACAGCGTCGCACACGCGACCTCATCACAGTGGGACCGAAAAGGATGACGACAGCACGCGGGCGGGGCAGTACGGCCCAACACCGCCGCCTCCTTCTCATCCGACAGCTCCGACGCATCCGATACCCCCGACGGAGGGTGCCACAACCAGCAAAGGTGAAAACCCCTCGGCAGTGTGTGCTGTGTTTCATGGCCTCGAAGATCGCCCGGGTGGTTCGCGCCAGGTGCAATATCGTGCTGTGGCAGCGCTTCCTTGCACTACGTGCTTTGCTGCAAAGGTTTCTTGTCGTAATAAAGGGTGTTGTCTTTAGACAATACAAAATTTTTTAATAAGAATCCTGTGACAGTCGGGCACCTGTCGCCTTCGCACACGGACACTGCCTCCAGGCGTATATTATTGCCCCACATAAAGTTACATTGAGATGATTAATTATCAAAAGCTTTTTAACTTAATTGTTAGTTGTCGCGAGTACTGAGTCACATTCTTTGCTATCTTCCAGACCACCCTGTCACTTGCCGGTGCGGGTCGTCCGAAAACCGTGATGAAAACAACAAGGCTTTGTTTTACGCTGCACGGTTTTACGCTGCACGCTGCACAAATTCTTATAGAGCGTATAGCTGTATTTATTGATCCTTAACCCCTGTTTGCCCAAGTTTTGCAAGCTGTTTTCTTTTTTTTACTGCCTGGCTGTCATTCTCAGAGTCTTCGGAAAGCAGCGAACGGACGGAGGCTACCTCTGCCGACGAGCGGCGGTAAAGACGTGGCGACACGACGACTCAAAAAGCGGACATCTTGTGTGACCAATGAGGTATAGTGCTCGTTTACTTTCTTAAGACGTATTAACACTCAGTGGTGACCAACGTTTCTAGAACTATTCGCGGGTATAGTTCATACTTGTGACGCGCTGTCTGAACACGAAGAAAGGCGCACAAAAAAAAAAGAAAAATTGTGCTTCGCCGCAAATGTCGTCGAAAGACGATAGTCTTCTGCCGGCCGTACTACATGAGTCCTGGCCTCATCCGCGGCCACCCGTGATGCTGTTCCCAGGGCAACTGCCAGGTGGTAGCACCATATCGTCGGCAGAGGGCTTTTTCGTGCATAGCGTCGCATTTTCAGCGCAGCCTAAGAAACACTAGGGTCTACAGAATTACGTATCTATGTATTTTCTAGTAAAGGAACACACCACCTAACACACCTATTGATGTTGCGCCTCAGATATGCGTAATTGCTTTTTGATCGACGATGTTCACAAGTATGAAAGCAGCTACCAGTTCAGCATGGCTAGGTGTTCAGCAAGTGCTTAAACTTTGGCCGGGTGGCTGAATGGCTGAATCACGTGACAGACAGACAGACAGACAGACAGACAGACAGACAGACAGACAGACAGACAGACAGACCAAAATCTCTGCGTTCAAGTATCCCAAGAAAGACTATCGTCTTTAAAACACACACGTCGTACACAACACGAGCGCGAACTAACAGTTCTTAGTTCGCGCTCGTGTTGTGTACTACGTGAGTTTTTTTTTTTTTTTTGCGCCTTTCTTTGTGATCAGACAGTGCGTCACGAGTATCAACTACTGGCGCTTTGCTGTCTGCTACGTAGAGCATGTTGCTGCAGTAGTGCCACCTGTACAGCAAGTTGGTTGCGCGCCGCTTTCAGACACGGCCGGTCTAGAGCGAGCGCGCGCCTCCAGACCGGCCGTGTTTCAGAGTACGGCTGAGGCGGGGACTTTGGCAATTGAAACAAGTTCTGTAAACGTTCATGGTGCTAACGGAGCACTGAAACGATGTGTTCTTGCGTAGACAGATATCGATTCCATCGGACTGTAAATGAACCGCATCATTGGCTCTTCGCAGTAGCGTAAATCACGAGGGAGTCAGGGGGTCCTTACCCCCATTGTGTTCAAGCTGGGGGGGGGGGGGGGGTGCAGCCCTTGCAGGTGCCCTCCTCCCTTGAAATTTATCTTTGAAACACCATACTTCAGTCGTTTGACAGTAAAGCATAGCGCAATCTCAGCAAAACCAACTCTGAAATCTGAAGTCCCTAAATGAGCAGAAACGAAGAAAAGTGAAAGCTGCTTTTCTTTTTAAAAGGCACTGTATAGCACGAGCTTTCTAAAATTCTACGGGTTATTTCCGGTGTGCCACAAATGTTTATTATGGTAGGCTTTGAAATCCAAAGGTAAATAAGCATTTCCCGCTCATCTACCGTTCAGTTACGCCTTGCGACGTCTGCGAAGACATCAATACGTTGGCTTATATCGCGTGCAGCACTGGTACGTGTAGGGACGTGTAAATTTGACCTCTTTTGAAGCCGTTTCGCGAACTCTTAAGGCTATTCGTTGCCTGCATTATGCGCAGGAACACCAACCATGACACTTGACAGCAAGCGGCTTGGTCACACGACGTCCACGCCTACCCAGCCGCTGTAATTCCCGCGAGCCTGCTTTACAGGGGGCCAGCTCGCAGTCTGCGCAATTGTCGCCTCCTCTGCACTGATCGACGAAAACGCTTGTGCCTCGTTGTCAGCTGACGACTTCGTTCCTGTCGGTGCCGACGAAACTCCAGAGACAACAAAACGCGCGCAGAACGGCGATTTTGTGCGTGGACAGAGCTGGATTACCCGAATAGATTAGAATAGCTCGACCAATGGTTTCACACTGTGACTGGAGCAAACATGTCAGATAAACGTGTCGCGTATGCTTTTATAAAAGGCGCTCTGCTTAGATTGTGTTGATATGGTGGCTGCCAAGTAGCTGTTGGTAGAGTGCGCAAAAGTGCTGCATCTTGTACACGGTGATATTGCCGCATCCCGACCTTTATGCCATATATACACGCATGCATGTAGTCTGTGTGCGAATAGATAGATCAAATAGTGAACTAGAGAATCATTAGATTGAGATTTAATGAGGAAAGTGTTACACACACACACACACAGGGCTTAAAGTCTCCCTTCATTGGAGGGGGGGCCCTCATAAAGCGGCAATATTATATATATATATATATATATATATATATAGTTTTTTTTTTACTTTTACTTCCGGGTCCTTTGTTAGCACTTCATTGTTTATATATATATATATATATATATATATATATATATATATATATATATATATATATATATATATATATATATATATAATATATATATATATTAACGATCTTTTCGCCGCAAAACCGATGCTGCGGTGGCCTCAGCGGCTCTGCAACGCGCAGATCGTGGATTGTTGGAACGCGGTGCGAGCTGGAATACCGAAGAATAAACACAGGATTTCTAGATATATCGGTCAAGATCCACTTTCGCGGTCGTATCATCTAATTTTGGGCAAAAATGCTATCGTACTGAACGCATGAAAATGCATTATTTCCAAGGGATGTTGGCCCGGAATAAAAAAAAAACGTATTAGGCTGAAAAACGTATTATGCAGAATCGTATCAGCGAGATTCGACTGTATATATATAGGCTATAGATTAAGCGTTAAGAGAGGAGTTTGCGATGATCGCAGTGTAGTGAAGCCAACTGTCTCTAAAACTAAACAAATGCTTATGAATGCTGTACAAATACATATATTATTCCGAATGTATTTCGGGCACTCATTCAACGTCAATCCAATCAAGCATTAAATGAAATCATTTTGGGAACGATTTCTTAAAAATAACTCGGGATGTAAAAGTTTAAAGATATGTGAGCTCAAAATAAGTAACATTAGTTGACTCACTGGATTCAGAACCTCAGACACGACAATGTTATATTTTATTTTCACTACCACTTGCCTAATAAAGTAGGCAAAATACACGCGTCTTTGCAATTGCAGACTTGCGATGCACAACTAAAAGAATGAAAATTGAGTGGCAAACTAAACAGACCAAGGTGAACCGTTACCGATTCACGAGCACACTTCACACTGAGGTGCCTCGTGAAACTGTATGCTGTGCCAAGAAGCTTTGTCGAACAAGGTGGTGACTCGTGGTTTGAGGAGGCGCTGCCCGTGGTGTTCAGTGTCTCAGTGAATTGCGTTCAGTAGTACAACGATACCTGTTTTCTTCTGCTTTGCTGACGCCCCGTCAACCAAATATTCGCGATTAAATCATTATTCGGAAAATTGCAGAGTATAATTTCCCCGCACAAAGCAATACTGACAAAAAAATTCGACCCTTGCACTTGCCAAATGGGTGCCCCAGTGCCACCGTCGGACTGCCGAGGGGGGGCCGGGCCCCTCCTTAAAAAATGGAGAAGGGGCCGGGCCACCCCGGGCCCCCCCTGACTTTAAGCCCTGCACACACACACACACACACACACACACACACACACACACACACACACACACACACACACACACACCCACACACACACACACACACACATATATATATATATATATATATATATATATATATATATATATATATATATATATATATATATATATATATATATATATATATATATATATATAGTTGAAGGAGTGGTTGCCTTTGGTTGCCGTAGAAGTGTAAGTATGGGAGGTGGCACTATTTAGTCAACGTTTCGGTCAGAGCCTGGCGTTTACCAGTAAATAAACAGTCGATCTTCTTCAAGTTCCACCTCTCATATATATATATATATATATATATATATATATATATATATATATATATATATATATATATATATATATATATATATATATATATATATATATATATAATATATATATAGCCTTTTTTAAATGACAAAAAGAAACAGAACACAGTCGTGCAACACATTTCTTTATTCCCAGCAAAAGTACCCTCTTTGCGTTGGCTCAACAAACGGGCAATTTCAGATGCCCTATCTCTACTCTACACAAATTGAATTGGATATGAATATCCATCATAACACACGGAATGTTGGAGTAATAGGCCCGTGAAGACATCGTCTTCAATAATTGTATGACTAACCTCAACCGAGTCATTCGTTAAATATTGGTAACGCACGACATTAAACGCACGGTGATGTCCTCGCCACAGGCACGCTAGAAGCCACGCGTTACGTAACTATAACATAGAGCCCCATCTTCACTTAAATTGCTGCTACAAAACGTTCGGTGTCTCAGAATCAATATGCAGCGCCGCCAATCTGAGATGCTCGCTTTTCAGATCTGTGAGTATAGGTATCCAGTTCAAAATTGCGGCGCTCGTATCAATCGATGCAGCTGCCACGGCCGCATGAAAAATTACATCGTTGTTCTAACGCTACGCAGAGTGGCTATCCCCAAGCGGGCAAAAAAAGTAATAAATTCATAAAAGTATAACACCAATAAAACGTAGCTTGTCGTTGCCATACCTCCGCCCTGTATTTTCTCTCTCTGTGTGTCTGTTTTTCTCTCTTTTTGTTTTTTATTGCTGTATTCCCTTTATTTCTTTCTATTTTTCTATTTTTCTCTTCTTCTTTCTTTCTATCTTTTTCTCTCTCTCTCTCTCTGTCTTTTTCACGTTTCACGTGTTCATTTTCATTGGACACTCACACCTGCTGTACACAATAGTGGGGCTTGCCCGATTCCTGGGGCGCATGCGCACTTGGGGAGTTTTCCGCTGACGCCGCACAAAGTGCGGCGAGCTTCAACAGTTTCGCCGTTTAAATTTTGATATTGAGCATCCGCCGCGTCCCCCACCCCGACAAAATTTACTCCGATTGAACTTTCAGAAATAAATTTCCTTTGTATACACTTCCAAAGGAGCGCAAGCGAACATTTTTGCTTGGACCGCATCACCAATCTGCACGTGCCTGAACACGAGTAATTTCACAAATTTCTGCATGCTTGCGCCCCTTCCTCGTCTAAACTGCTCGGTCACCGACCTTCACACTTTTTTTTTACGCACTCACTAGCAACTATCCAGGCATGTGATGTTGTTGATAGTCCTCGTCGAATTTTTAAAGAATGGGCGCATAATCGCCGTTTTGCTTCACCATAAAGCATAAAGCATACCCAACACCATAGTCAACTTCCCGCGTGCAAACACCAGGCAAACAAGTCAGTAAAATTTAAATCTTCCTCCCTGTAACAACGTTTATGCCGAACGATTGTCATTCTTCGGAGCTGTAACCTGGAGCACTGTGCATCTAGAAATAAAAACTACGCATAACTTCAACATTTCTTGTAAACGCTTTTTCTTGTCTAATGAATTGCAATAACCTTTCCATACGTAGATTGTACATCGCTGAAACTTCCATGTGTATAAAATCAATAATTTTCATGACCAATCATGTGCTTTGCTAACTTTTATGTAATTTCTCTATTGGACCAGCTACTAGCCACGAAGGCTATTGGTCCAAATATTATGTACGCATTTGTTTGTATACACGTCATAATAAGCTCATTTTGATTTGATTTGATTTTGTAAAACAATAGCGGACACCAGTTGGAGGGAATAAGAAAGCGTTATTTCTTTGCTAGAAACCAGCTGATATTTAAACGCTCCGTGTATAGTATTGTATTTCTGAAGGATTTTTTCATCGACCTAGGCGTCACGCACTATACGGCAACATTCAAATCACTGCGGAGGACAGAATAAAATTTTCCTGGCAACCAAATGTGGTTATAGGAGCGGTGGTAGCCATCCTACAAGCCACTGGACTGGATGCACGTTTATAGATTTGCCCCAGCGTGGCTGGACTATTATCTCATCTCCCTAACTTACCATTGTCACTGATGACTTTTTTGCTTCCCTATCCCCCTTCCCCAAAGTAGAGTAGCATGCCAGAGCAAACTATAGCTCAGGCTGGCCTCTATGCCTTTCTGTAAATAAATTCTCTGTATCTCTCTCCTAGCAAAAATAGTGCAGGAGGTCACATATGTCACTAAAATGATTGCCTGCTATTTCCTAGAACAGCATCTGAGAGGGTCGAGTGCAACGTCTGTGATTTTTGCCGTGAAATGACCCTATTTTTGAATAATTTGTTTGCAAAAATATGTGCTTTAGTCTCCCTTTAAACAAAAAACGCGAGATTGTAATAGCGTAACGCACATGACTATAGCTGCCTGTGCATTCGTTGAAAGTTACATTTGATAACACATAATCCCGAAACCTCGCGAGGGAGGTGTCAGATCCCTTGTCAATGCTGGTGGGAGGTCCGAGACCCAACTGATACCGTAGCACCGACGTCCTTTCATTCTCTCCAGAACGCGGGGCCCCGATTCAAAAGGCGCGCTCGAACGTCCACCAAAGCTTGAGCTGCTCCACCACGGTGGGGCGCTAGTTTCTTATGATTTTAGGCAGCCGTTTTGAAAGACGCCAGGATTGGTCATAATTACCGACGTTAGCAATAATTATATGATAAGTTAGATCATTTACGATTTCGTTTCGGGACTGTCAGACACAAAGATGCTAATTGAAGCATAAAAGTCACAAACAAAAATTTTGCTGCTGCACAGAACTACGACATGCGCTTGAACTGCAACATGCACCCTGCAGCGCGCGCACCGGAGACCACAGAGTTTCCTGGAATAATTATTGCAGTGAACTCAATGCTGTAGAATAATGTGCCAGGTTTTGCGCAGCCTTCGTATGTGCGATGCCCCTCTGTCTGTTTTGAGCATAAAGTTTCATAGTACACAGTTTCGACTTTAGGGTTTTGAGGGTGGGCAGTGTCTCCTTCCACCGGGTGGAAGGAGACGTTAGGTGGGCAAAGCGTTCGGTTCACCCATATAGCCGCTTAAAACCGGCTTGACTTGGCTTGAAGTGTATAAGTAGGTGGCGGCAGAGTAGCGTTCAGGCCCGTTTGTATGGCTTGCGTGGTGAGTGTTGGCAGAGAAGGCACACTACTGTACTGATGTTGATATTGAGCGTGAACTGTGTGCTTTAACGAGAACTGTGTGTGTTGTAGAAGTCGTAGCAAATCGTTGCCGCTTTTGTTGCGATGTCCTCCGGTTCAGTGGACCACTGCCAAATCTATAAGCAATGATAACGAGCTGTTCGAGCATGAGATAAAGGCCATATGTTACGTGATTTGTGAAATGTGTCTGTTTGACGCACAGCTTGTACTGTGGCGTACGTGTATGTGTGGTAAGTGCGTCCTCTGCGTGGCCCGTTTGTGTGGCTTGCGTGGTGGGTGCTGGCAGGGGAGGCACGGCACTACGCACTACTGTACTGGTGTTGATATTGAGCGTGAACTGTGCGCATTAACGAGAACCACCTGTGACCGTAGGGACGTGATCGCGTTGTGTATGTTGTAGAAGTCGTAGCAAGTCGTTGCCGCTTTCGTTCCTGCGATGTTCAGTGGACCATTGCCAAAACGTTCAGTGGACCATTGCCAAATCTGTCAGATATGATAACGAGCTGTACGAGTATGAGATAAAGGCCATGAGTTACGTGATTTGTGAATGTCTGTCTGACGCACAGCTTGTACTGTGGCGGACATGTATGTGTGGTAAGTGCGTGCTTTGCGTGGATCGATCGCTTACAGTTGGAAAGCCATTTGGGCGAAGTGTACTTGAACCATCACTTTTATTTAACGATGCGTCTAGGGTTACGTCCAGACGTAACTGTAGCCGTCGCTATCGTTACGCCCAGACGTAACTGTCCACGGGGTCCACGGTGCAATTCTGCCTCCGTTGTTACGCGTCCTATGCGCAGACTAAAACAACTCCTTGCTGTTTTTAATCTACTCTCCCTGAGAATACTTGACGTAAGTTAGGGGTGGTCACCTTGTGGTAGGTGTGAAAGGTTAGACGTTTGCACCTATCCACTGTAACTGTAACGTTCAGCACGGCCGCTCGCTGAATTAAGCGGCCATACATTCAGTATCACTGTCGTATCACCGATTTACCAGCATCACTTATGTATTGAGACGTGCGTGGCTTGTTTTGCCGGACTGTTTCGCGTATCAGCAGCTCTGTTGTCGAGACAGACCAGCTGACGCACTTTAGGAAGACGTTAATTTCGGCCTCCGCCGGAGCCACGCTGCCTTCAGCCATCGTCTCGGGTGCTGCCTTTTCCTTAGCTTCGTTGAGGCGGTCAACCTCAGTTTGGGGCGATCGCGGTTAGTGAAATAAAAGTGAAATAACTGCAGGTCTCCATCGAACTTGATGTAAGTACGCTTTGCGTGCCCGTGTTGATGTATCACACGTCCATTAGGGTTACGTCCATACAATAACAATCGGAACAGCTGCCCCGCGTGTGTACATATAAATGTCGTCTTTAGAAAGCCTCCTTCCGTCCAGTTATGTTGGTGCAGCCTACTTGGCCTACTCGCAACACATTGTTGCGAGATTGGGCTCACCGTCGCGGCGTTAGCAGTGTAGTATGGATGGGCGGTCGGCGGCACATATCCAATTAAGTGTTGCACATATCCAAGAAAGCGCGTTGACTACAGCCCAATGGTGGTATATACGCCCTCCATTGCCACATTAATGCACGAAGCCGTCCTAACGTTCCTATTACGTGTGTGAGAAGTGCAATCCGCCAATCAATGGGGTATTGGCCTTCGGCGACAGTCGTGTTTTCCCCTGTGCTCGATGTTTTTTTTTTTTCTTGCTTTATTTGTACGTGCTTAGGTTGTGTTCTGCCCATACTACAATATAAATGGTGTTGTGCGACTGAACCAATATACTTCTTGCTGTAGCGGCTACAAAAAAAAAAAAAAGCCTGTATATCTGTGTAATTATAGTTGAAGTGGAACTCTGTGCACTCTGCTTTTCTGTTTGCATGATTCCGTGTACCTCTCTAGAAGTGCGTGACTTGAGGTCTTTTTTACTGCTAACCGGCCTTTGCAGACTATTGTTCATGCTTGGTATCACAAGGATTTCTAAATCGCCAACACTTCACGAGATTGCGAACAGTCATTTACGAAAAGTCCTTAAAACACAGTTCTCTCCCAACTGACTGGAAAATGGTATCGGTTGCTCAATCTGGCCCGCGCAACGTTATCAATAACTACCGCCCCATTTCACTCACTTCTGTGTGCTGCAAAATTCTTGAACACGTTTTATATACCGCCATTGTTAAGCATATAGATAGTAATTCTTTATTGAACTCAAACCAGCACGGATTTAGACATGAACTATCGTGCGTCACACAACTGGTAGAGTTCACACATGTTTTAGCAGCAGCACTGGACGATAACTCTTCGGTTGATTGTATTTTCCTCGACTTTCAGAAGGCGTTCGACACCGTTTCGCACTACTTATTACTGCAAAAACTGTCCAGCTTTGACATTAATCCCTAAGTTATTGCATGGGTTGCTGAATATTTACGTGAGAGGCGACAATGCGCAGTTGTAAACGGCGAACAGTCTGCAATAACTGATGTTACGTCAGGGGTGCCTCAGGGATCAGTACTGGGACCACTTCTTTTCTTACTTTATATCAATGAGATTAACGAAAACGTACAATATCATATTAGGCTATTTGCAGATGACTGCATATTATACCGCAAAATTACCTCTGAAACTGACTGATCTGTGATCCAAAACGACTTATGTGCGATACACGCATGGTGTGAGCGATGGGAAATGAAACTGCAGCTTAAGAAAACGGTGTGCATGAGGTTCACCAGAAAAAAAAAAAGTCCAGGTGAATTCGAATACACAATAAACTGCTCACCGGTAAAAATGGTGTGCGAATACAAATACCTAGGCGTTTACTTTTGCCCCTCTTTATCATGGCGTCGGCATGTGGATTATACCGTAGGTAAAGCTTGTCGGAGTTTGGGATTTTTGCGACGAAATACACATGCATTTCCGCAGCAAACCCGGGAGTTATTATATAAAACATACGTAAGATCAGTGCTGGAATACGCGTGCTGCGTGTGGGACCCTTCAACAGCATCAAACAAAGAAAGATTAGAAAAAGTTCAGTCCATGGCGGCAAGATATATGTGCTTAATATACCCATGTATGACAGACAGTTTTGTTCAACGGAATCTAAGGCGATGTTAAAGTCTCTGCAGCATGCGAAGAGCGTCATTTCGACTGAAGCTATTACACAGCATATATCATTTTCATACTCGAATTCCCCGTGACGTATACATTAACCGGCCTCACTACACGTCAGCACGCAAAGATCACGAACACAATTAAGATAAGAGAATATAAATGCAATACATCGTCCTTCAGCAACTCTTTTTTTCCCAGAACTATCAGTCAGTGGAATCGACTTCCTTCCACAGTTGTAGGAATTTCGTCTAATGACGCATTCTTTTCTGCAATAAAAATGATTGAATCTTTTGACCACTGAGCCTTAAAAGAAATCATGCGTACGCCTGGTAATCACCATGATCTATACTGTATCCCATTTGTAAACTGTGTTGTTTTCTTTTAGTGCTTCCTTTGCATCTTGTGCTGTACTATATATTTACCACTGCCGCGCTTTGTTGTAATTACTGTTCGCATTGCCATTAACTATTATCACTGTGCTTTCTGTTTATTTTAGATTGTTTTCCCAATGTATACGACATTTTTGATGTAGCTGTGTACGTTTGTGTCGGCGTAGAATAATCTACATTTTCATTTGCACCTGCAACTTTCATGCTTGTTCTTCTTCTGTACCCCCCCCCCCCTCCACTCTACGTAATGCCTGTATGGGCGCTATGGGTATTAAATAAATAAAATAAAATAATAATTGTGTCTCAAAAATTCTGCATTCACACCTCCATACCGACACGTGCATGCACTCACTTATTAAAAATATAAAACAGCGCTTTTTTAAACACAAGACGAAGGAAAGAAGAGACGTATGTGTCCCTCCATTCCTTCGTCTTGTGTTTAAAAAAGCACTGCTTTATATTTTTACCATGGAACCTCACCAACTCGCCCAATTTGCGTGTCTTGCTCACTTATTAGTCTGCATACAAGCCTTGGAAATTGAAATGCTTGTTTATATTGTGCAGGCATACGTACAAGCATTTGATGCTGTGCTAACACAACGTAATAGGCTGCCCTCTGAGGACGCGCGCAGGACGTTCGCACACTAGCGAACACGGTGTGGCTAGCAGACGACGCAGGGAGCCATAATCAGCTGCTAAAGTTACGTCCATCGTGTGATTCACAATGCGCACTTAAGTTTAATAATTATCTTGCCAGTCTCAGTGGTTGGCTCGTGTCACTGGGACGCTGTCGCTTCGCGGTGCGCCGTCGTCGCTCCACTATTTTGCTCGAGTGGCTGGTGTCACTACAGCAAGAGTACGGAGCGCGACGTGGGCTGGGGCATCCACCGCTGCCACCAAGGCGATTTCCTTAAACAAAAAATATTACGGCGCCCGTGGAGCACTTAATAAAAAAAGAGAGAGAAGGACAACAGCGAGGTTCGAACCAACGTCCTCGCAGATCCGAGCACGACACGTACTAGCCCGCTGCGCCACTAGAGCCGATCGGTTCGGTGCGTCTGATCTCACGCTGGACGTAACTTTAAGATTTGTTATTCTTACGTCCAGACGTAACTGCAACGGCTCCTATAGTTACGTCTAGACGTAACGCGCTAGACACTCCGTTCTTCCTTTCCATCAAGAACCACTACTATTACAGACATTCACAAATCGCATACACATGGCCTTTATCTCACGCTCGTTATCATTGCTTATAGATTTGGCGGCGGTCCACTGAACACGGGGACATCGCAGAAACGAAAGCGGCAACGACTTGCACACGAATCACTTTCTACAACACTCTACACAACGCGACCACGTCCCCACGGTAACACCACGGCCAGAGGCGGTTCTCGTGCACACAGTTCACGCTCAAAACCAACACCAGTAGTGCCGTCTCTGCCAACACCCACCACACCACGCAGAAATAAACGGCGGCCTGAACGCTACTCTGCCGCCACCTACCTATACACTTCAAGCCAAGTCAAGCCGGTTTTAAGCGGCTATATGGGTGAACCGAACGCTTTACCCCACCTACCGTCTCCTGTCACCCGCGCGCAGGAGACGCGGCCAGGGTTGAGGGTGGCAGGATGGGTAAGATTCTATTTTCCTCACTTATTCCCTGAAACTCGCAACCCTGCACCAAACTAGAATGCCCAGAATACAAAAATCAAGTGTCCATTGCTGAATACGTGGAAACGAAATAGAATTTCCAAACCAAAATATCTCACGTTGGAACGAGTGGGCGATGACAGGAACGACCACTATGATTAGTACAAATCAATTTAAATCAGTTTCTCAGACTATTTCACAAACATAAGGGTACAGTGGGTGTCAGAGCCTGTCGGTGACGAAACGTCGCACGTATTTAACTTGTCCCGCTAAACAAAGTTATAAAAGCTCACTTGTCTGGCCACAATGGTAGCGCCTAGTGGCGAGAAGCGGAACGAGAGCCGGCCACCTCAATCTCTCCCGTTTTCGTTCTTCGCGGCTGATTTTGACAGGCCTTACTGTACGTATACGTGGTCGTGTACAGTGGTAGATGCCGACGCGTTTTCCGACTCTCTCGGCGGGCGTAGTAAACATATGTTGTACGCGGTGCTTGTGGCGTCGCGCTGACATTCCGAGAAGAAAGTTTTTGCTCCCGCTGGCCGTCTCGATTCGAACACCTACCCCTTCCTTGTTCAACCGATCATCGCTGCGAAAAAATCAGGTAAGCGTGCGATGCCCTCGCTTTCATACCATGCCTGCACTGTTGCTGCTCACTTGGCAGGATTCGTGCCGGCACGGAACTGCACGCGTTGGTTCCCGACGCCGCATTTAGGCCTAAAATTGCACATTTTCGGGGGGGGCAGCGCTTCCAACAACGCGACCGAGTCGAAGAGAGCAGTCATCATTTTCCTCGGTATCTATCGGCACTAGTTAGTGGCTGAATTCAGCGGGACTTAAACGGAACACGCCGGTCTCCGCCGCTCCGGTGCGTTTGCCGGCTAGACAGCGCGCATGCCGGCTTTTTTCCTGAACGCTTTTCCGTTTGAAACGTGGTATGCTCCGGTTTTTGGAGCGTTCAGACGTGGTCACCTCGCTAAAGAAAAGAAATAAAGAGAGGAAAATGGTCGCCGGCGGCCGTGCCGAAGTTAGCCACGTCGCGTTCAGCGCCCGGAGGAGCCAAAAGAAAGCTGGTTTCTCGCCTCGCCGATCCATTTCGATGCAATCGCGCGTGTTTTCTGTGCGTGGAGGCGCGACCTCGGAGTCATTCGGCGAGATGCGGTTCGTGATTACTTCTTTCGGCGATTGTGAGTGCGTCCGTGATGATGCTCTGTTGTGTGAGCGTACTATCTCGTTGACAGCTCGCTTCCCCACGTACTACGCTGCTCGATAGAAGTGTAGTCGCTGGCGTCAGTGCAATCCGTGGTCATTCATTCCAGAACTCTAAGGTTTCTGCATGAACCACTGATTTACGGTTATTCATTTGTTGCCGCACTGATATACCTCTTTGGTCTGTGGTTCCAAATCCGGATCGCGTCATAATTTCGTTGCTGTCAATGCACGTTCCCTCTATGGACGGAATGACAATGTCGGACAAACACCTTTCTCGGTGAGCCGATATTACGGTCAACGACTTGGCAAATACAATACACACAGCGTTTTTATCACTGGAGGTATGTGTCACTGGAATGCCCGTATTGCCGTTGCATGTGGTACATTATTGTTGCGTGTTATACGGCTGCCAAACAGCGCACTGTCGATCACGATCGAGCCCGATCGAGATCGCATTTGGTGATCTCGGTTGGCTTATTTGCGCAAGATGCCGCTAAAAATCAGTAGCGGTTGAGAAAGTCGATCCTTATCGTGACTCGAACGCGATCGAAAGTGCCCACAGAACTCCTGTACTCGTCTTTTTTTTATATATATATTTCCTGCTCATTAGATCGTAAAAGGCTACTTTTTTTCTGAATCATAACATTTGCGCTGCTCAAGTCACCACCGTCGTTTATTCCGTTTATTCACCACCGTCGTTTATTTAGTGAACATAAACTGGTGACCACTTTATGTTCATTAAAGCGCCTAGTTAGATAAATCGAGCAAAGCTGCCCTCTTATCACTCGTTGCCAAGATGTACCAACCATCTCTAAAAGGACACCGCTAACGTCCTATTGACTGCCACACCACAGACAGCTGCACGTCTGCACACTAAAATATTCTACAATGCAAACTTGCTTGGTGTGCCGCTCTTGCGCCAGGGGTGTAGCCAGAAGTTTTTTTTCGAGGGGGGGGGGGGGGGGAGGGATTCAACCATAGTTTATGTATATTCGTGCGTGCGTTTGTATGTGTGCGTGTATATATACGCAAGCAAAACTGAAAATGGGGGGGGGGGGGTTGAACCCCCCCCCCCCTCTGGCTACGCCTCCGCGCCTGTCATATAAACCTAGTCAGTGTAATGATGGGCGTTTTACGCGCCAAGATTGTGATAGGATTATGATGCACGCCGTTGTGGGGAGCTCTCGATTAATTCCGAACACCCGGGGTTCTTTAACTTGCACCTAAATGTAAGTGTGCTTGTATTTCGCTCCCATCAAAATGCGGCCAGCGTGGCCGGGAGTCGAACCCGCATTCCTCGAGCTTCTCAGCGCAACGCCTTGTCTTCTAAGCCACCACGGCGGGCGTGTCATATGACTTTTCTGTACATTTCATAGCATAAACACCGTGTCTCGCAAGCGAGGCAGGAGCGCGCCAGTAGCCGTCATCACCTGGGTACATTGACCGCCGGATCAAAGAACAGTGCGCATGGAGGATTCACCCGCAAACGTGTATTACGCTGATTTATCTCGTCCCTTCGAGCAGCCTTAAAAGTGGCAGTCGTAAATACTGACACAAACATTTTTCACACGGCTTGTTCTACGGGCACTGAACCTGTGGGAAGTTTTGCATCGGTTTTTAATGGCACGTACGAGCACCGAGTGACGATCTTGTTGCTCTTGCAAGCATATCTGGTCGAGCATTTCCGGTTTCAAGAATATTCATTAAATTGTCTTCCAAAAAATAGAAATCGATGGTTCCTGTTCAAGAGTTCAAGAGATCAGCTTCGGCAGCGCGACCAAAGCAGTGTTAACTCTAGGAACAAACCAGGTCGCACGAACACCGACGTGCGATTGCCGCTACCAGACACCTAAGTCAAGGATTTTAGTGTCGCCTCCAGAATTCCTTACTTTAATTGGAATCTTTGTTCGAAAAATCGTGGTGAAGACATGCGCAATTATTGAAGTGGAATACTTGAGGAACTTATTGGTGGCATCACTTGCATCCATATTCGGCACTGTCCAGGCGGCTAATGAGGTACTTTCACTAATAAACTTATTATTAGTTGTTCCTATCGGACAAATGTCGCAGATCGAATTGTAAAGAAGGCACGTCGGGGCGTAGCAGGAAAATCCCTATAAGATTGCGCTTTTCGGCTGTGTCTCGTATATTTCGCATGACTGTGTACGGCAGTGAACGTGTTTACGAGGACATCGGACACGTTCGTACTACTGCCCTCAACCAATGCGCGATTCCACGCTTTTCATCCGAACGATGTTACGCTGATAAACCTATCTAGGTCGAGGGTTCGTTTCCCGGCCCAAATGCAAAAAAGACCCGGGTACTTAGATTTAGGTGCACGTTAAAGAACCCGAGATGGTCGAAATTAATCAGGAACCCCCCCTCCCCACCCTCAGACCTCCACTACGGCGTGCTTCATAATCATAGTCTGTCTCTGGCACGCGAAGTACCAGAATTTAAATATGTTTAACTGCTGATCAAGCTAGTTTATCCTAGCTTGATCAGCATCGATGCGCAGCATCAGCAACGGAGCTGCGCATCGAATTTGCGTATTAGAACACATCCTTCGTTGCCACCCGACGCTGATCTCTATTTCTTTCTCTCGTTTGTGTGCGCGCGAGCAAGCCATTCTACAGCTACTTGTTTTCAGTGCTCTGACGTAGGCGAAAAGTGCGGCTGCAGCCGCGTGGGATTGCCGACTGCTCGCTGTGCACCTCGTAAACCACGCGGCGTCGCCGATTCTCCGCTTCGTAAAAGCGAGGCACGCGCCACCTGTTCGTATCGCACGTGCGCATCACACGTACCCCTTCCGCTCTCAGCGAAATGCGTGCAGTGTTGCCGAAGGTAGACCTCGCGTTAGCTGATAGCCGGATCTGCCAGTAAAGCGATGGGCTGGGGCTAGTTGGTTCGTGTCAAGGTTTTTATTATGCGCTGATTGAAATAATCACTATCAAGAAGGTTAACGGGACAAAGCACTTTGTCCCGTTAACCTCTGTCCGTCTATCTTCTTTGTGATTATTTTCAATCAGCGCATGATGGAAGCCTGATCTGCCCCCGAAGTGTTGCGCATCATCTCGGTTGGATGTCTAATGCATACAACTGAAGAAGTCCGGAAAGGCCCCAACCAGCAATCGAAGCACGGCCTCCGCGACTAAAAAAGATGGTCCCGCTCATGCACTTGGCCATGTTCTGCGAAGGCGGGGTCGCCTGCCGTCCGGCTCATGACGTCAGTCTGCAGTGCGCGCGCATTGGTGCAGGCTTGTGTGCATCCGCCTTTGAGAAGGAAATGCCGCAGACTTCGAAAGTTGTATCCGGCTATAGTGATTTAGACGCTTCGGAACTGATGGCAGTTATGTGGGAGGACCATGAAATATTAACGAAGTTTATTTCCTTTCCGGGGCTAAAGGCTGAAGAGCCTGACGAAGGCCTCGGCTCCCATCTACAGTCTGAGATAAAAAAAAAAATCTCAAAACATGACAGTATAAATACCAGATCAGCTGCACTTGCAGGTACTACATAAAGCAGATATTTCTACGACTTGCTGCGAGACACTTCAATATTGTCTATTTCGCATGAAAAAAAAAATGCAGATCGAAGGCTTTGGCGAAACGGACTGTACTTCACATTTTGAATTGTTGAAATTCATTAACCACTTAGTGCACCAACTGCAGATGAGATCGGGATCACTTTTAAGGGTCACAGGTTCTGCGGAAGTGGTTATAGCTCGATAAATAATGCAGTCGTAACTGCGAAAATTGGCGTATTCTGAATGAAATGTTAGTCGGTACATCATTAAAGATGCTTATGGAAATTATGAGGGCCAAGGCCGCTTCCATGGAGAGCTCCTGAAGTAACATCTGTGATGTCTGACTGAAAACGATTTACTATGTGAATGGTTCACGAAACGAAAGAAAATTTCAGAGCCAGGATAGCGTCAGTGAGTTTAATGTAAGGGCAGATAATTTGGAAATGACCCAACCCTCGGCGACACGATCGAATGCCTTCGAAAAGTCAAGGGAAATACAATCGGTGTGTTAGTTCGAGTCCATGTCAGCGTGCAGATCTGTCGTGAGTTCTAGCAGCTGTGTGTCGTTGATCACATGAGAATGTTTTTTTTTTTTTTTTAAGGAGTGTTGCGTTGACTAAAAACAGAGCTGTTTGATTCAAAGTTACTGTAAATTTGAAATGTTTACTCCATGTGGGAATCGAGCGCGCCTCCCCTTTGGCGCCTCGTTCCCCAGCTAGCGCGTGTGCTGGCCCCGCGTGCCCCGCCACGGTGGTCTAGTGGGTTATGGCGCTCGACTGCGCGGGGCCAGCACACGAACTAGCTGGGGAACGAGGCGCCAAATGGGAGGGCGCGCTCGATTCCCACAACCATGATATGTTTACGTATGTCTACTCATATGAAAAAAGAATTAAATGTGCGTAAACTCTCACGGAAGTTGTGTCATAGTGCGGAAGCATTACGTGATAATGTAGTGTAGTGACCAGTCTACTTACAACGGGTGTGCTCAATCAAATGCCCTCTGATCGTATTTCCGAAACGGTCGCCTTCCGCGACAGTTGCTTTTTCGTGATTTGCAATATCGTGCGTCCTATGACTGAAGAGACTGCGTTTCCCCCATCTTCAACCGGTCAATCGGCGCGCACTGAAAGCGGCATCTCGAAGAGTGATGAAACTGCGGCCAGTGTTCATCTTCACTCTACCTCACCACACCCACACTTGTGCATACCACTATAGTAAACTAGATATCTAGTTCACTAAATACCACCGGCAACATCGGAAGTACGTACATCCGTGTAAACGCGGCACATGCCGCAACTTCCGTGCGAGTTCGCGTATTTTTATGTTTTTATTCCGGCCTGCGATTTCAGTGCTAATTGATAATTACGCAATAATCCTAGCATCGTTATGTGATCGACGCAACCGCGCGCCTGTACAGACAGCGGTGAATGCATTTAAGCGCACTGGAGCGATGCTTCATTGCACTTGCACTCAGGCGCGCACGGGTGAGGGGGGGGGGGGTGCCAGTTCAATTTTACCCATATGCCACCTTTATCCCCGGAAAGCCGGGGAAGGATGGCAGGCCGTCATCGTCTAATTTTCATTTTTGCACCCATAGCGGAGCTCGTTATCTATTGGACTCCATCAACGGGGGTCGGGGGGGGGGGGGGGAGGAGGAGGAGGAGGAGGACGGGGCGGCGCTGCGGTGAAACTTGGACCCCATAATGGAGGAGAATACTGCGCACGTCAGTGCTTGTACTGCTTCGTTATAACGGGTGCTTGTGCACAAACGCGGTATAACTTCTAAAAGACTGGGCGGGCGTGCAAACACGGACACAAGCAAGAAGTCAAGTCGAAGGTGTCTTGACTTCTTCCTTGTGCCCGTGTTTGCACGCCCTGTCTTTTACAACGATTGTCAAATTCGTCATATTCTCAACTCTGATTGGCCCAGGGGTCTTCTAAGGCCTCTTTGATTGGCTTAAGATGCCGCCTTTACGGCATTTGACGATATGACGCAATTTGACGGTGTCCAGGATGAGCACCTCTGGCCCAACGTGTGTGTACAATTAACGATGCTCTGGCCAACCAAGCTGTGGAAGTCGCCTCGCAAACTCCCGTTTCCGATTGAACTCTCGGCGTCTTACCCAGCCGGAGAACCGTGCATCGCGTCATTCGAAGGTTGTGGGTTCGGATCTCACCGGCGGAAAGGGTGCTTTTTCGTCCACTTTGATTCCTTTCAATTGAGGTCATAATCATTGGCATGCGGGGTGGGGGGGGGGGGGGGGGACCGCTCCCTTTAGTCACCTAAGAGGGCCGTGAAGTCTGCCTCATTCAATAAGGGGGGGGGGGGACGTCGCGAGGAATATTCGCCCCCCCCCCCCCCCCCCCCATCCTGAAGGGGAACCCTGCGCACGCCTGTAGTCACAATCTTTACCCTGCGGTCTAAGAGCAACAAATAGCGTTCCTTATACGTTCCTTGGATTGATTGTCTGTTGGTTTCATTGGTAGTGCATAGTTTTTGCGATACGTTGCTACCTACCGCACGCGGGCGCCGGTTTTTCCTTCGTTCGTTCGAGAAATCCGGCCCGCTTTTTCTCTGGAATCGCGCGATAGCTGCGCGCAGCCTCCGTTCCCGTTGTTTGCTTCTGCTGCTTGCATCGAACACGGGTGCATGGAGGCGACACGCAGACCGACGTCGTATTAACCCACACGCGCTGTACGTACACTGCTGATCGAGGTCGTCGGAGCGAGCGCACGTTTCGCCGTATCTCTTTCTCGCTTTATGTACTGCATTTTCCCCGGATGCCTTTTTTATTTATTCCTTTTTTTCTCGTAGCTAGCACGTCGTTCCACGCGCGCTCCGTTCTTGTCAAGGACTTGTCGCGGGGAAAAGCGCGCGCGCGTCGGCTCAGTGGAACGCGTTCTGTATCGTCACATGCATGCGTGCGTGCGAAGAAAAAAAAGTGGAGCAGCAGACACCCGTGGTACGATGGAGGTTGTCGTCGGAGGACGCTGGCGTTTGTTTCTGCGGCGGCTTGCTGTGTAGAACACAACTTGAATAGGGCGCGTGCCTTATGTTTTTCATAACCGATACATGGTTTTCATAACCGATAGGAACATTTTTTGGCTGACAAACTAACAGGAGGCAGAAACGGCATGGACACTGCGCACTAACTTCCAACATTGTCTTTGCTTCATGAAGCGGTGCGAGCAGCTCGCGCAGGCGCACTAGTGCAATGCTTTCTACAGTGTACGTTGCCTTGTACATTGTACAAAGCATTGTACTTTGAACTTTGTAAATGTACAGAGTCGACCACATCTAAGGTGAACACCTCATTACTATACAAGCAGGTAAATTTAGACTGTTTATTCTACTTCACGATGAAAATTAATATCCGTTTTTTTTATATGACGTTTAATCATGCTGGCGCTCAATAGTTTTCCGAATTATGCATTAAACATAAGCTTCTATGAAGTCTTGGATACTAATGAGGCGTTCACTTTACATGTGGACGACCCTCTACAGTGTTTTGTACATTTTTACGATCTCGCAGCTAGCGTTTCTCTAGCTTTCCTTGTGTCGGTTTATCCTAACTTTCACTTTTGCACATGACCTGCCGCGGTGGTCTAGTGGTTACGGTGCTCCCTCATAGTCATATCGTGGTTTTGGGACGTCAAACCAAGACAGTTGTTAATATTACAAACCGCGAACATGCTCTCGGTGCGTCACGGTTATTTTCTCGTACAGATGCGCCTGCGCCAGCTGCTACTGTCTACCGCTTAAAAATATCTCGCATGACATCATATTGCCATGAAGCGTAAGGTCTTCTTAATTGTTTTTTTTTTTTCTCGTCCATTTCATGCTTGACAAGAGGCAACAACAGTCCGAACTGTGCCGGTACTTTCATAATTACGGATTAATTAAGGCCCGTGTTTTTATACGTTCGGTCTCATGTGTTCGCGCGCTGAAAGACGGCTCCCTCTACGAGGCCGCACGAATTAAAACTGCCGAGCGTACGAAAGGCCATTCTCGCACAAATGTTTTCTGCGACGCCTCCTAGCAGCTACAAGACCGGGTTGGTTGGGCGCGGCTAATGTGGTGTGGGTGAGGAGCGGCGACGCGGAAATTGGTCGAAATGCGCCGCGCCGCGGTCGCCGACCCGAGCGACCCCCGCGCGATATGCGGCAGCCTCTCAGACGTCTAGTAGCGCCGAGTCTTTGAATTGCAGCCATTGTCGTAGCTGTCTGGAAGGAATAAAGACCTGTGTGCGTGAGTAAGCCGCTTCGCCCGCGAGTCGATTGTGAGCGCGCGAAGGGGTTGAAGAAATGCGGTGGCGGTCGCCGGTGCAGGGAGGAAAGAATAAAGGGGAGGTGGTTGCCCCTTGGAAACAGTCATCACGTCGTCGCCCGTGTGTAATGTTACGCCGTTCGTTGCGCTCTGGGCCAGCGCTTCGGCGTCAGGGGAATGATCAACGCTGCAGCAACGGAATGTCACAGCAGCATTAGAACAAGCTAGAAGCAACGTCTCAAAGTGACACAAGAAATGTGACAGGAGCTCTTAAGTATCCATAACCGCATTTAATGCGCTAGCAGCGCTGGGCACTCACAGAGACATGCAGCATACTGGCGAGGCCGAGGAGTGTCGACTTTTATTGACGTCGTGTGACGTCGTCAACTTCGCTGTGTGACCTTGGTCACCTGAGCATGCCTCACGTGCGCGAATTGGACTGAGTCACCCTTGAGAGTGGGTAAAAGCGATATTGGGAGAGGGAGTCTCTAACTCGGAAGGGATAGGCTGTGGGCGTATTGCTTGGTCATCGCTAGGCTGAATGCAGAAGGGTTGCTGCTCAGGCAAGTTGGTCATCCATAATCATGGCGTGTATTAGCATGACACATATATAACAAAAAAAAAAACAAGACACACGTAGAGAGAGGTAGGCGAAAATCAGCGCCTATCGTTAGTGCCTACCTGTGTCTACGTGTGCGTTTTGTTTCTTCCTTACATGTGCCACGCTAACACAGGCTACGATTAAGCAGGATACATTGCGCAGAAACAAACGCATAGTCATTCGGCTGTAGCCCTCAAACTCCGCTTAGTGCTTTGTGTTGTAAACGTACACAATTGATTGCTGGAAAACTTCGTTGGATTACAGTGAGCATTACTTGGTAAAAAATAGTAACAAACTAAATACAGAACCACTGTGAAATGTGTTTGAATGCAAGTAATTAATTCATTGTAACTCGTAACTTACAACTCTGGTTTCTAGCACTGGGCAACACTTCTTACCTCAGCACTGACAGAAAGCGAGGAAGCATATCAGTTATTGCAAAACTTCTAAAGCACTTCTCTCGTATTGCTTCAAATGCTATGAAGGCATACTAACAGCACTGCTTGGAGTTCCCTAAAAAATTTCCTAATTACAAATAGCACTCTGTCCTGTTCATTCCTCCCTACAGATCAGCTAATCATTGTATGTCCAGAAAAAAAATTTTTAAATAGCTTTCAAGCACACCAAATTATGAACTGCAGCTGACTAAACTCGAGGTTGGTTAATAAATCCAAAAAATATTGCATTAAATGCTGTACTACACGTAAAAAAATAACGTTGTGTGTTTATTGAGCTGTTAATCTCACAACAACATTGTGTAATTTTTCTGGCTAAACCACAGTTATTTGTGCTTTTTGTGCGGACATAACATTCACCTGTGGATGTTTCTGTGTTCTTTTATAGACACATCTGTGTGCTTTCTTCCAATGAAATGAAATGGAAACATGCTTTATCGCTGCAGTATGTGGTGAATAATGATGCCTGCTCCACAAGCCATTTCCACTAGAGGAAAAGTATTACATTTATTTTTTTGTATGAATGAAGAGAGCTGATTTTTTCTTAGACATACACATATTTACTGTGTAACCGGCACTTGACTGTCCTTTTAAACTGCTGAGCTGCTCTTAAGAATGCTGTGTAGAGAACCATTTGCATACTCCTAACTCTTTGTTGGAATCCTCAATAAGCTGCATTTCATGACGTGCTATGTAAATATGTGGGTTTGTATTATAGACCTATTGTAGACAGATTGCATATCGTATTATAGATCGTAGATTGTATTATAGACACATTTCATATTGTGGCTTAGCAATGTTAAAATCCTAGAATTTCGTTAATGCTGCTGTGAGTACTAAAATGTTAACGTCGTCTTTTATTCATTGCAAAAAATCTCTATTTTTCAATCTCTATTTTTATGATTCAATTCCGTTTGGTCCCAAGAATTCATGGAGCATTTGAAGCTTGACTACGTTTTTTAGCTTTGCAGGTGTGTACAAACTTGAACTAGCATAACACCAGCTGCCTTTACGTACATGTGGATGTCTCTGTAATGGTTTTGTCCGGGCCACTTAGCCTGTCATTCAGTTGTATGCTGCTGTCTCAGCTGTAGAGCATAAATTTGTATCACTGGTATCTCTTTCACATGTATGCTGCTCTTGTTATTATTTTATCCACCCCATTTTAATCCCATGAATGGACACACTTTGTTTATCCCTGACCATAGGTCAGCAAACTCACTCAGACTCGTATCAAGCCGTGAGTCTGAGCCTGAGTGACTCTGGGTGAGTAATATTTTGCTGAGTTTGAGTCCGAGTGATTTCGGTTGAGACAAATTGTAGTGAGTCTTAGTCCGGTTGAAGAAAATTTTAGTGAGTTTGAGTCCGAGTGAGCCCTACGCACAAAATGTATTTCTTGAGTGAGCCTGACTGAGCTGCAAATGTTTGTGCCGACCTATGGTGACAACTACTCAGCTTCAGCATTACTATCAGCCTTATGACAGCTCACGTTGATACTCAATTCTACTCGCAGATACTTCAATGCACCAGCGTTCATATGCCAACTCAATATTTATCGATCAGAGGCATGCCTTGACCCCCTCACCCCCGGGAAATTTTTCAGAGGAAGTTCTTGTTAAAAATATCTCACGTGAGTCATATCTTTCAATAAAAATGTCCTTACTGGATTGCAGTCACTGATAACTTGTATGGAAAGGCACGAGATCAAAATGCATATCGTAGAGCACCGATTATATGAGAAATTGGCATTTTAAGTGCGTTGACGTCGTGTTCGAAAAAAGCTAATTATACGCCAAGACTCATACTCACTCAGGCTCAGATCGAGTCGTGAGTCTTAGTGAGTCCAAGTGAGTAATATTTGGGTGAATCTGAGTCCTAGTGAGTCCGGTTGAGGAAAATTTTGGTGAGTCTGAGTCCAAGTGAGCCCTAAGCACAAAATATATATCTTGAGTGAGTCTGAGTGAGCTTCACGTTTTTGCCGACCTATGTTCCTGACAAGCCACGCCAAGCTCCAGTAGCAGAAAGAGGACACATTCACTTTCCGCCTTCTTTTCAACTCGGCTGCATTTGGGCAATGTGGCTCAGGATGTAGGCAGAAAGGCTGGCCACACTGAATATTCCAGAGGGTTAGGTATCAACGTTGAAAAATGGACAACAAATTTGCTAACTCACCGCTGCACCAGACATGGCTGCATTCGATGACCCTTTATGTTCATCTTTTGTACACATGCCGTGTGTCAAATTTGGTAAAAAGAAAAACTGGCTGTTAGCCTCTTCAAGCCAACAGTGCATGTGCTCACAAAACAGCAGCCAGTGAGAGGTGACGCAGGTCATACGAAGCAATCCTTCACGTAAACAAAAATGAAGGTGCTTTGAGAATGTATGGAGGTACTTTAGCAAGTCATGTCCTGGCAGTTTACAGGCAGTTTTGGAAAGGTAATAATAACGGTTGGGTGCTTAACGTCCCAAAACCACGATATAATTATGAGGAATGCTGTAGTAGAGGGTTCTAGAAATTTTGACCATCTGGTGTTCTTTAACGTGCAGCTAAACTAAATACACGGGCCTCTGGCATTTCGCCTCCAGCAAAATTCAGTCACCGTGGCCGGGATTTGATCCCACGACCTTCAGGTTATCAGCCGAGCACCATTGCCTCTAGACCACAGTGGCGGCTCAGTTTTGGAAAGAGAATTATACAATATTTGTATTCCACTGTTCTTAACTCATGGGGCTTAAACTTGCAGCGTAACACAATAACGTATGGACTGCGCATTGAGCAATGTTGAATAATCGTAGGCATTACGAACGAGCCATGCTATTAAAGCCGCATCTACCACAAATGTGCCGTCATTACATCCAATATTTGCTGTAAGTACAGAGTGCACGCAGGTCCTTAACCCTTTATTGCCTGAATTATGAAAGCGCCGAAGAAAAAAATTTCTTTTTCGTTTTTCAGCTTTAAAATAGCAACCTTAACCTAAATCAGCAGTTGTATTATCCAAAATGCAACTTTAATGCATACTTTTAGGTATGTCACGAATTCGCGACAACCGGCACTTAAGCCAGTATTAGCTCAATATGTTCAGTGCAACGCAAGTATGGCATCGCCGCATCAATGAAGCGGATCTCTTCACGGCGACGTAACTTGGCGTCGTCATTGTTGTTAAATGCAAGTTTGACTTTATTGCCTCCTACCAATCACGTGACATCGTGTCGGCCACCATGTGTGCCCTAGTATGTGCCCAGTATAGCCGACTTCTTGGGAGCCGACAGAATGACATGAAGGTGACAGCACCGAGAAATAGATCTAGCTCAGCACGAGACAGAGCGAGTCCTTTGTTCGGATTTTTCTGTGTCGCAAACAGATTGCTCTGCTGAACGATGTGTTCCGTGAAGGTGTCATAAAAAAATCCTTGAAATATTGAATAGGAGCTCGGACAGTGTCACATTGAGGATGAGCGGTTTTCCAGTGTGGCATTTCCCGCTGTTCTTGACAGTCTTTTTTTTCCACCGCACTGCATGTTTTAGAGAGGCACTAGCTTGGCTGGACTACCACATCTTCGTCTTCATCCTCACTGCTCGATGAAGACACTCGTGCTTGTGAATAAGGATCGGGATCGACATCGTCGTCTTCGCTGTCACTGAATCAGCTGTCGTCACTTTTATCTTCAGGAGGCAAGCGCGTGCGAAGCCTTTTTTTTCTATAAAATGAGCAGAAGTCCATCATGAACTTGTCATACCGGCAGTCGTCATTGACTGACTCAAATGCCGGATGTCGCGAATTCGCGACATACCACAGAAGCGAGGATAGTGCAAGAAATAACGTACTTCAAAACAACGTGATATATCGTGTGCAACCTCTTGTGTGCGTGCACATCGAAAAAATTTTTTAGGAGATGGAACTTATGTCCATGGGCAGAAAACAACGAAGACGTGAGAGCTGTTGCACGTGCTTCGCGCTCTCCGGCAACTGATACACAACACTGGGTTCCAGATTGCAATACCTTACATGCAATGGCGCTAGATGTCTCGTGCGGAAAGCTACGTTCGCCGCAAATACGTGACAGCCGCCGGTGAAGGCATCAACGCGTTTCGTGTGTTACTTAATCGGCGTCTTTCGGTATGTTGCGAATTCGCGACAACCGGCAGTAAAGGGTTAAAACCCTTGAAAACACTTGGAATTTGAGAAACACATCATCAAGGCCCTTGAAAGTCCTGGAATATTTTTTTCTTGTCCTTAGAAGTCCTTGAATATCAAGAGCACTGCAGTCTCCAAGTCCACAATGCGACCTGCTTTTAGTTGTAGAGAAGCGTCGATCTGGCAAAAGTTCGAATTTCTGAAGCAATGCACCGGCGCGAGTGAGGACACATTCTATTTGCGTTCTATTTTGCAGGATTCGCACGGGAAAAATAAACACCACTAATGAGGCAAAAGACACGTACTGGGGCTTTTGTGCTGGCTCCCTCCTGATGTTCGGACGGCCTTGCCTTGTTCTATAATTTGTTTCACGTCCCACCTGTCGGTCTGCCTTGTATTGCTTTCTCTCTCTCTCTGTTTACGCCTTCCCTCTGTCTCCTGCATTTATCCCTTTCAGCGGCGGTGGCTACGTTTGTGTATGCAGCTTGTCTATGCTAGTCGTGTCAACTAGTGGCCGAAAGAGAGCAAGATACATTGATCGTTGGACGACTTGAACCTTCTGCATAGTCATTAGGTCTTGACTTAACCTCACTGCGCTGCGTGTGACTGTAGCCGATCACTTTGGTGAAGGCACTACGATGTTCGATGGGTCGTTCGACATGCTGCGTTCCAGAACCATCGTCGAGAGTATTACTTTTCTTTTCTCGAAATGAATGCAACCAAAAACTAATTCCGGACGTATTTGGAGCCTATGATTTCATCATTTTTATGTCAAAATGGAACGTGACTGATTGCAGAATAATGAACTGTTTAATTACGTGCTAATTACAATTAATTACTGAAACTCACACAAAACTTCATTTTCTTTCGAGAATGTAATATTGAGTGCCTTGGAATTATGGTACATGAATTTGACACATTCGCAGACAGTGCATCATAATTCGCGCCTGAAGGGGTTATGCTGCTTTTCTCCCATTTCAAGTGAGCAGCACATGAAAATGGCACACTCTAACAAAGTAAAGACTAGTAAATACTAGAGAAGCCACGGCAGCTATACTGAACATTTGTTGTGTGTTGCAAGTTACTTTAGATGGGATCAAGGCTCTACATTTCTATAGTGTAATAAGACTACTATGTTTAAATTACAAGTGCAGTAAAACCAGTCAGACTTTGGAAATGTCACTATAGTAAAAAAAAATCCTCCTTTGGATGCCATTTTGATGTCCTTGAAAGACCAGAGACTGAGCCTTGAAAGTCCTCAAATGTCCTTGGACTTTTTTTCTTGGAAACCTGTACGAACCCTGTAAATATATATTTTATCACACACTGGCACTGGAAAAATGTTCAAGATTATTTACTGTTGGGGTTCGTACATCGAGGTCCGACTAGTGGTAAGAACCAGAGATCGGACAGCGTAGAGTATAGAGCAAATCCAAACAGATAATTTTCTTCCTGAGATGCAGGATAAAAGACATTTTGCTAGGGAAGAAAAACTGTATTTCAGGTGATGCATTTATAAAGCTGATGGAGCAGTGGCACTACACTACAGTGGGGATAGGACCATTGCGTTTTTGATGTGAGCCTGAACATGGTTTTGCTTACAAAATCACCAAACACTGCATTTTCATCTGTGTGGAAGCTTACTAAAGCAAATCGTGTAAGGAAGGGGTAGTGGAGATAACCTGTAATGTGCTGGAGTATCGAAATGGGTGCCAGGGTAACAATAATGCAGTCAAGGGCAGCAGAGGACCAGGTCATGTGATTAAACAGTTTTAAGGGGCAGGACGGGACTGAAAGGGGCTTTTGCAGGCCATGTACTTATATAGGCCAATGATGATGGCATATTTATTATGAATATGATGTGGATGATATACATCCGCATTTATTTTCTGTATGGTGCCCGAAAAATAATCTGTCACATTTCCAAATACTGACACGATATTTTCAATTGTGCTTTTTTGCATATTAACAGAAGGTGGCTAGACCACAAAATGCTAGGAAGGTGCGAGGCCTTGCAGTATGCACAGTAATGTCTATTAGCTTTTCTACAGCCAACTTCGGTTTCCTTTGCCAGGAGGTTAGTAGGTCATGTCATGGTCATACAGAATGTTGTAGCATTAGGGCAGGAATTTGTGACATCGTGATGCTCACTCCAGCTTGTTTGGCATCTCCTGTGCTGCTACTGGTTCCGAGTGCTGGGAGGAAGATTGGCATGTTAGGAAGGCCCATCATCGTTGCATGGCTTAGACTAGGCTAGCCCTCTTGCTTTATATGCTGGTGCTATGCTTATCAATACTACTTTGATAACCCCCAACAGACACCCTTAACAATGATGTTAAAAACTTCTTGAACGATGGCATAAGCTGTGCAGGCACCTGAAGATTCCACGTTTTGTGCATTGCCAGCACAGATGAGTAGATCGAAGGGCAGTGGTGTCACTTTCCCCTCATTGCAGCAAGTATGTCCCTCTATCAGCAACAGTGCAGCACTGATACCCAGAAGCACTAACGTCCATATTGCTTCTGGTGTGACTTCGATAACATTTGCAAGGGAAGCACGAGGCCTTGTACATTTCATTGGCATTGTACTTCTTCTTTTCTCTTGAACTGCAATATTTCATTTTCTCGTCACAGAAAAGCCTTCCGATGCTGCATTGATGAAAGGGTGCGACAAGGCGAAGACGAACAGCAAGTGGTCAATGCTGTCTTGCTGACAAAAAAAAATTGGGGCCGTCCAAAACAATGCCAGTATTGTGGGAAGCATGGACTATATGTGTACCAGGGTGGACATACATTGGCATTCTTTGCCTTATGGAGGCAGCAGTGTAGTTGTCACACACATTCAGCGAGGTCAGAATGGAAGCATGTTGTGCATGCGTGTTCCACTATCCGAATGGTAGAGTTGCTAGTGGGCCCATGGATGGGTGAAAAGTATAGTTTGGCAGTCTATGCATGGAAGTGATAACGGTGCTCATCGGAGCTGGCATGTTTAGGAAGTCAATTGGTGACAACTTATTGTTTGCTCAGTTCATCAAAGCTTCCACAAAGACTGGCGACTTCAGGGGCTGTTTGTTGATAGACTTTTTTGCTAACAGCACCAGAAAGGTGTCGTCTTCGATACCTTTTAAGATGTGCTTAATCTTCTCAGAATTGCCTTCACCACTTTGTTGCAGTTACAGAGATCGTTGACAACCTTTATATAACCGTTGAGTGCCTCACCACTCTGCTATGCACTACAACGCTGACATTGATTGGCACTGAGTTTGCAAATGGCAGGGCACCCGAATACCTACATGAAGGTTATGATAAAAGCTGCCCACATTGTGAGAACATGTTTCTGGTTTCACTACGACTATTGTGAGGGCACTCAAAGTGCCTCATTATTCAGTCTCTTGCTGTCTTTCAAGTTGTTGTAGGTTCCCACCTAGTCATAGAAGTCAAGCCAATTCCAATACATGTCACTGATCTTCCACATGATCTTCCATGTCAATGAACATGAGGGGAGGGGGAAGTCTCACTAATGCAGTGATGTGATTACTGCGCTAAACTGCGCCAAGAAGTGAAACCTCCTACATCCTGCTACATTTCGGCAGAAATCGCATACTTTGCACCGAGCATGCGCCAAGACGTCATTTTTGCAGTCTTTCGGAGAGGAAAAAAGATGGCAGGTGCGCGAGTTACTTAGATAAGTTGCCGTTGTAACTTCTAGGGGTTATTGGACCAGAGAGGCGAGAGCTGTGTAGTTAAAGAAACTGTCTCAGAGCCAGCAACTACGTATTCAGTAGAGAATACTATTCGATTGAGCTAATGGTGATTAGTAATGGTGATTAGTAGATCGCAGTTGCCACCCAATTCTTGATTGAGCTTCCAATAATGTTCATCCCTCACCACCAGTTGTGCTATAACTTTGCCCGTTGCGACCATCTTGCCCAGCTGCAAGGCAGAGACATGCACACAGTGACTCGTAAAGGGTGACTTCGGCACCGAAGCACTTGCACTGCCATAATGCTTTGCTTATTGCAAGGAGATAGTGGCACACGAAATAATATTAGCTGGCAGGTTGTACAAGAGCTTGATGTACGGATCCATACGCTAACACTGGGGAGGGAAGCTGAAGTTGCCATGTATTGTGGCAGGCACACAGTATAAATAATTGTGTTGACCAAAATATGAAGTTTACATGCACAATGTTTATTTTAGCACTATACTACAAGTCTAGATTAAATTCAACTGTTAAATCTGCATGTTTATTTCACCGGCTGGGAAGGAGAGGTTCGGGGGCTCCCTGCCAAACAGTGCCAACTACCCGTACCATGAAATTACATCGTCAGGTAAAAATAGTTACTGAATCATTTGGAGTAACACATAATTAATAATCTGTAAAATTGCAAGTTTTTATGACACACCAGTCTTCAAGGTTAGTTGCATTTCATGTATGTATTAGAACTTTTCGTTCTAGCTAGGTTATCTGAACTAAAGAATCGTAGTGCTATTTGTGCCGACCTCCAAGAGATATCACACAGGGTACTCAAGTTTAATACCATACAACAGCAAGGATTTATCAGCGATTCCAGCTGCTGCAGTGGCCTATCGGGAAAGCTTAGTGATGCCTTATTCCGGTGTATCAGAGCTGATTCTCGACTTCGCCGAAAATTCCACATGGAACCTGTCTAAATGATATGCGCCTAGGTTGTACAGAAAGCCTGACGTCATCATAATAGTTCTTTCAATAATAAAAAGAATATGCATGGAAAATTCGCGCTGTCTGGAGCTTCTCGGAATACCCCACTGAATAACAATTGTATAGGGAGGAAATGTCGGGCGACCAGTGTCACGGATATATAGAAGTTTAGGGCTGTCCGCAAGAAAGCGATGATCCCCGAGCTAATTTCACCTTTTGGGACATTGTGTACAACTATACATGTATGTGTGCATATATTTATTGTGTTCAACATGGTAAAACTCCGCCTGCTTAGCAACTTAAAAAGTTGTGCTTGAAAATGTGAGCAACTGCTCCAAAAGACTGATTTGCTGCTCCAGAACGAGGTTTTAGCTGCTCCAGAGGCTGCACCGAATTAGCTTCGACTGATCACATCACTGCTGATGCTATGGGCCCAGGGCAAACCACAGTAGGCACCGAGGCATTGGGTTGTGGTGGGTCAACTTCCAGCATAATGAAGATGGGTTGCATTGAACAGTTGCGAAGTTCCAGAGATCCAGCTGTACCCTACTGCTCTACAAATTGTTGACGGGGCTTGTTTGGATTGTCGGGTAACGGCGACAGGTGTGGCAAATGCGCCTAGGGCTCAGTGACATGTTGATGGAAATTCCATACATGCCATTTTTACAGGCCCAGTATAGGAGCACAGCTGATGACCAAGCTAGCTGTGGTGGGGCAAGCGTCCAAACTTCGCAGTGTTTCGTCCTTGTGGTACTACTGCCTTCACTGTGTGGCCTCACAGAATAGTTGGAACAGAAGTGAAATTGACTGTTGAGGACCTATTTAAGTAACTGTGACAGCAAAATTTCAAACTCGAGATCTTTACGTTTGATTATCCTGCATTTGTAGGTGCCTCTGACCACGGCGGCTGCATTTTCGAGGGAGGCGAAAATGTTTGAGGCCCGTGTACTTAGACTTAGGTGCACGTTAAAGAACCCCAGGTGGTCGAAATTTCCGGAGCCCTCCACTACGGCGTCTCTCATAATCATATCGTGGTTTTGGGACGTTAAACCCCAGATATTATTATTATTAGGTGCCTCTGACCAACTGTTAGTGGAAAAATCAGCCTTGAGTATATTGTAATAGGACTTTCATGTAAGCACGAGTGCTCTTCTGAGCTGACGACACTTCGTGACATCATCATAGATATGATGTGTTTAGTGACTCTTCTTGCTCTCTGTGATGGTTTGCCAGTTCCATGAGCATCACCGACATCACAGGTAGACATGTACATCGCGCACGAATGGTGCATTTCCTCCTCTATGTTTTTGTCAGGGTGCTCTGTAGGCGTTTCTGGCTGCTCACGCTAATGGCATTTTAAGCAGCACAATGCAGTTAGGAATACTTCTTTCAAGGTAAGCTGTCGTGGGCTCAAGCTGATTTTTGTGGCAGTGTTGAGAAAAGGGAAACTGAGTTCCCGCCAACGTGTAACACTTGCACACGCACACAAAAACCTTTGGCTTTTCTGTGTTAGCAACACTGGAGTGCATTGCTGTCGCTGTCAGTGCTTTTCCTCTGGGGTAAAATTGCCCAATTTCTGCAGAAAAACTGAAGTGCCTGTTACGTGTGTATGCTGGCAGTACCGAGAAGTGGACGGACTGTGGTCGTCATCAACAGTTAGCCCTAAGGAGCACACACACATGAATGACATGAGTTTTGGCACAAGCATACACTGTGGATTGTACATGGAAACTTATCCCATGTTGTTTATTTCTTTGTATTCTACAGGATGGTGCAACTGGCACCATGCAACAGACAACCATTCGAAACGAAACTGTAACAGTACCATGTGTTAACTCTCAAAACTCGTAATTATGAAATGGCATCACAAAGTACTACAAAATCACTAGAGGAACACACCCTTAATGAAAACCAGCAGATAATGAAGCCAAAGAAGGTGTAGAGCACGTTAATTGTTGTGTTTAGGTGTATCGTAATAATTGTGGTATAGATGTGGATAAAGTAAAATGGACGAAAAGACAACTTGCCACCGGCAGGGACCGAACCTGCAACCTTCGGATTATGCGCCTGATGCTTTTATGAACTCGACTACAGCGGCGGTTGTCCCCCTGTCCACTTATCAGGTATTTATGTGTATGCAAACCCTGGGAGTGTTAGTCAGCGCCGCCCTTAGCCATGACGGCGAGTGTGGAACACACTGTGTTTGTGCCAGATGGCGTCACATAGCACGTGAGCCTTTATCAAGCGGACAGCTGACCAATAAGCCCATCAGCTCTGCCGGAACGAGACCCTCGCTATAAATAAATAAGGAAGGAAATTTTCGAAGGCTCGTTTCTTCATCTGAGCGCACGAAACACAGTGTTTCAGCACTTGTGTTTCATGTGTTCCTCTGTGATTTTGTCATACATTGTGGCACCATATCATAATTATGATTCCTTACTAACGCGCCCAAGTATAAATCCTACTTAGCTATCAAAACATGTTGTAGAGCTAGTTGGTGCACGCTTGATCCGAATGTTCAAGATGGAACCCAATGTGAAAAAGAAAACTGGATAAAGTGCTGTGCGTTGCTCACTGTTCTGCGTCGACTGTAGTTACTGCCCATTTGTAGGAGAAGCCGGTTGTCGCCCTTGATGAGGGGGGGCCTGGCTGGCACGAGCCGTCTCGAGGTGAGCTGTGTGCTGCATTGGTTCTCCCTGTGGAACACTGCCCAGAGGGAGGCCTTCTCTGCCACGCTTCTCGC